>NC_056734.1:796680722-796975722 GCF_019279795.1 Protopterus annectens
GGAATTCTATCTTCTCTTGCAGCAGATTGATCGCAACTGCATGACACATTCTCACAGTGAGAGGGTGGTCTAGTAACATTACGGCCCGGGCCTTACTGCCATGGGTGCTACAACAACTGCCTGTACACAATGTGGCACTGACCATGCCACAGTGTCCAACTGCAATGAGTAGTCAGCTATTTAGCGTTGCTTACTTCCCTGCTGTTGCATCAAGACTGACGTCATATATCTCCGCTTACAATCTACGGTCTGACAACATGTGTTATGATTATTCACGAGACCTACTACAGCTGTTGAGGCTATCAATCGTTCTAGTCTGCATAACGCTGTTTCTGCTACTGTAATCCGGTGTACTATGTGTTGTGCTGCCATAGGTGTATTAAAGGTTAAGGCAAACAATACAGCGGATTCCACAGCATTGTTTGGTATCCAGATTTAACATGTGTTAGTCGGCCCAGACACGACATCATTCCCTTCTTGTTAGTTGCCTTGGGTGCTTATTATATTGCTACCTTCCTATCGTCATGTGATGTTCTACCCTACTTGGATACCAGATATGCCAGGTAATTGACCTGTATTCTCTGTAGTTGCAATTTATGCTTGCTTACTTTATGTCCCTGTTCTGCTGATTATCTCAGTAATGCTACTGTATCTTCCATACATTGCTGCTGGGTAGGGGCCGCAAGCAGAATATCATCCAATTAAAGTGGAGCTTGACTGGCCCCGGGTGGAGTTGACACCGAAATGTAGCTAGCCATCCCCTGTGAGAATATCGTTGTACTTTCACAGTAGCCCCGCAATAGCCGGGTATGGCTGTATCTGTCACCCTGACTGTACAAGCAAAGCAATACGGACTATGTGGATGTATAGGTATTGCAAAGTAAGCATAGCTTATATGTACCACGGTAAGATACTTCTGTGGCATGTTCATAGCATTGAATATAGTGTGTGGGTCTGGCACCAACGCTACCCTAAGTATTCTTACATGATTTACAGCTTATACATACTGTACCATCCGCCATTCCTCTTTTGGTTTCCGATCAGGAGATACAGGGGTATTGCATGGTGAATAGCGATTACTTTGTGGATGGGGATTTCCCTCTATGACTTTGCAGATATCTTCTGGTGTCCACGGTCTATACGCTACGGGGGTTGGGTCCTGGCCTTCCTGTCCTGCATGATGGTTCGGTACTTCAATTAATTGACAGATATCCTCACTCTGTTTTAGTACTGTGTTCTTACTCGGGTGTCCCTAGGTATGTTACGTGTTCGGGATGTGGTTTCAATAGCTTCTATTACATTTGTTCGTTGTGCTACCTCTGTTGCCACAGGATAACGTGTGTGGACTAGCCTGCCCTCCCGCTTAATATCCTGGATGTGGTATCTGAGGTGGTAGGGTGTTGTGGGGGGGGGGGGCGATTGGTACTACTGTATTATGATCTTCTCTGTGTACGTATGCTTAGCCATTTGTAGTGTTCTATTCCCTTCGGTACACTACCTCAGTCCACCGATGTGCATGACGGATACCCAATTGTTGCTGTTTTGTCGCCTGCACATCTTAGGGCTGCCACCTTTTCCAATGCACAATGTGGGACATTAGTGTTCGGAACGTGTAATTTGCCTGGAAAATGCATACCCACGGCCAGTACATAGGACAGGTATTCACGTTTTGCCAGGAGAGCGACCAATTGTTGTAGCATTTCAGTTGCTTATTCTGTTTATTATTATATTTTGCTGTTCCACATACAAATTTACTGTTTTATGCTACCATTTTGATATATATCTGGGAAATGTTTGTCCTGAGATATCAGGACATTTGACATTTGTTCGGTTTATTTACAGGACACGGCTGGCCAGAGAGGGCATATCCCTCTCAGGGTGGAACAGGTGTTTACCTTGGAACATATGCATCAAATTTTCAGGGATTACAATGTTTCAGTAACGATATGTTGCCTAATATACCATCAATGTCATATTTATTACCCCATTTTGCTGCGTAACTCACATTATGTGCTCTCTGCGATTGCATATTCTTCACGTCACCCGTCAAACGCGGATCACATGATCTGTTGCTTCAATAATCTCCCATATCCTCTACACCGACTGCTACGCATCTTCTGTCATAACACGGTGTCTCCTTCCCTGTATCCACTGTAGTGTCTACAATCACTATTTACTCTGCTGTGTGTTCCCCTGACCTATGTTCAGATTTAACAGTATGTGGGTAGGTCTTGACCCGATATCACTACTGTTAACAGAAACACAATGTAGTCTGGTCCCTGATCTACAATAGACACAAAAAGGCAGACACTCATTACCTGGGCCTCCTGTTTAAGGCTGCACGTTTTCTTCTTGGGATCCAGTTTTCCGCTTTTCAGCCACAGATCAGACAGTAAACAGCCTCTTTACACACAACAATTCAGTCGGAGGTCTTTTCATTCAAGAAGAACCATTTATGCATATTCTCCTGCGTACATGTCTAACCAGCCATGCACTCTGACCTGTAGCTTACCAAGGGAATTCCGGATTACAAGGATCACAATGTGAAATAAGTTGTTACAACCAGACTGTAGTTATCAGTAGGCTTTTCTAAGTGACAGCCGATAACACAGGAGGCTCGGGTTTGGAACGTTTTAGTAGTGTACACAGGCAGGCTAAATAATATACAGTCCAAGTATGAGAGTTTTGTCTGACTCTATACAGTAAGCAGTTTCTTTATATAGTGTTTACAATCAGCTTTTGCCCACCTTACTGGCGTGGTCGGTCACAGGGCATTTCCATCACTATGGTCCGCAATAGTCTATACATATGTGGGTGCTGGGGTCGTGCTTTTAAATTGTTTTCCCATGGGAATAACACAGCCTTGCAAGGCACCTTGTACATTACAGTATCCTTTTGTGATTGTAGCTGTTTCAAGGACCCTAGACTGTTACGATACAGTGGACAGTTAATTTCTTAATACGTTGCTTTGTCTCTCTGGTAAGGAGTTGTACTGCTATCTTCGATAGAGCTCACAAGGCCATCCTCCTCTGGGGAAGGAGTGCTGTTATGCATGTACATACATTTATTGTTCTGTAACCCAGCAAATAATTAATGATGACAGACATGAGCCTGCTGTACTGCTTACTGCCAGGTTCAGAATTCCATCACAGTACAGCTTAGCTTCACCAATTTCATGCAGGCTTAGTTCTACTGCCATATTGTACGGTACAATTCAATACATTATATAGTATTTCGAGTGTAAACTGGAACTTCATATGTGTTTCTATATATTTTACAAACAACATCCATCCGGCCATATGCATGTTGTTCCGTCCTTTACCTTGACCGTGTGTATTTGTCCGTCCAGCCACGCTAATCTCCACATGTGATGTCCCAGTTTCCCCTTCTTTGCCTGTAGCACCCTGTTAGGACGTCCTGTTTGGTAGGCACCTGTTCCGCTATATGTGATCGACTTCACTGCATAGATAATCATCGATGCGGTGGTCCAACGACCTGACTTGTCCACATGTGTACAGTTATGTGCACCGTGTCGTATGCAAACCTAGATGGTTTGGACGGGTACATACTACATGCCGGATGTACACATTCTGCTGACACATTCACATGCAGCCATTTACATATCTGTACCTGCGGTGGGTTGGTGACATGTGGTACGATTTGCCAGCGT
Organism: Protopterus annectens; assembly: GCF_019279795.1. Taxonomy (NCBI): domain Eukaryota; kingdom Metazoa; phylum Chordata; order Ceratodontiformes; family Protopteridae; genus Protopterus; species Protopterus annectens. Next base: position 796,684,393 of record NC_056734.1, read on the forward strand.
GGCATTGCCTAACACAAACATCTTACCACAGTTCAGGTATGCACATTGTGTGTGGTTGTATAGCTGCACACGGATGCTAGCAGGTTTGGGTGCAGGGGTATACATGGGTGTGACTGACATGTACAATGAGGCTATTGTGTAGTACATCCGAATGCATGGGTTCTGCTTCTGGATATTACACTTCATCATACACCATCCAGTGTATGCAACAGAGACCTTGCTGGGTGTGGGATATGTTGCTATGCACATGTTTGCCTGTGTTTGAGGTATCTTGCTTCCTTACTGCTGTTATGTCAGCACAGCTACCCGGCTATGTACTGTCACTACTGCTTGTGACCATTATGGTTGGCACCTTTTCCAATGCCCATAGTGGGGCATGTTATGTGGACACTTCGGAATTTGCAGGACTACACATACCCACGGCTAGTGCAGTTGACAGAACTTCACTTGTTTGCCATACTATGAGCTTATTCTGTAAGCGTTTGGGTTCCTTATTTATTTTCTTATGCCATGTCTGTGTTCCATATCGTAATGTATATATTTTATGCTACTATTTACATGTATATTGCGGGAATTTGTGGCAGTGGATCGGAGGCCATTTTCCAATTTTACGATTGTTGCAGGGACACGACTGTCCAATCAGGGACTGTCCATGGCACATTGGGACAGCAGGTAACCCTGGTGACCATGCCCATGTCGCTACTGGGGTTTCCACCTTTTCCATTTTCCGATCTGGGATATTTCCGGGACTCACATCTGACTTTACAGGCCGACACATACAAACGGTCACTATATAGCATAGAAATTCACTTGTTTGCCTAAATAATATGCTTATTATTGTGGCAATTTCCTTGCTTATTCTGTTTCTTGTGTCATTTAGGTATTTCTGTTACAGAAATAACCATTTCATGCTACCATTACATTAAATACGGGATATCATTGTGTCCTACAATCGTAGCACATCAGCCATTTCTAATACGTTTTTTTCGGGACACAGCTGTCCATGGAGAGACTGCCCCAACCAAAGTGGGACAGGTGGTGACCTTAGTCGCTGCTCCTATGTCGGTGCGGCACGCTGACATGCGGCTGTACACCTTCTCTGAGTGTAAACACTGACAGTGCATTGCGGGATGAACGCGGTCTTATGCGTATCCTTTGCTCCTTGGACGGGTACACGTATGCCTTCGTGGCTTCTATTTGCTTCTCCGTTAATTTGGGACGGGGACTATGTTGCATACTGTACGTGCGTTTCATTCTGCACAGGACCTGGCTGCTGCCATTACTATTGTGGGCGGACCGTGGCTGTCAGCACATTAGGTTGCTCACCTCATGCCGGCTTAGACACGCCTCCAGACGCATCCTACCTGGGCTCGCTCACGTACACTACGCACGTGTCTGTGATTCCGGTGCACTCTCATTAATATGTATATGGCGCTACTGCGCCGGATATTCCATGCACCGCCAGCGCAGGCCTTACGCCGGCCTTGCGCCGAGCTTCATGAATCCCAGGGATTATTATTATTATGAACAAAATTAGCAGCAAAGCAGTACTCCAACCATGCAGTCCAACTAGTAAAAGTTGTCAATGTATGCTATGTGGTGTCTCTTTAAATGTATTTTAGTACTGAGATGATTGGTATTAACTGATTGCTGCAATCACACTATTTAAATGTTTTTGACCAGTACCTGTCTGTTTGTTGGTCTGAAGAGACTCCAAGTGAAAGCGCTTACCATTTTTGAAATAAATAGTTTTCCTATTTTATTTTACTACATTTCATGGTGGACTTATTTCATGGACTGCATTGTTGGAGTACTGCTTTGCTGCTAATTTTGTTTATTCTTGGTTTTTACTATTTAAGCAGTACTACATTTGTTATTGTGTTTTTTATATTATTATTATTATTATTATATTAATGCCAAATTAAGCAGTCATTTGAATATACACAACAATAAGACACTGTGACACACTTCATAGGAAAAGAAAAATGTAAGTAAAGACCTACAACATGTTACTCTGACATTAGAACAAAAACACCTGTCCGCCTACCTACTTAACTGAAGAAGCAGTTTGAAACTTCAACAAGGATTCTTTATTCCTCCCAGAGAGGGAGTCTCCTAGGTCAGTTAGCTAAGGTGATTTTATCTCGACTAATCCTATGTTCCTGACTCAAGCTTTCTGGATTACCCCTGTTTTACATTATCTAGAATGAGAATGAGATGGTTATTTAACAGATATGGCACTCTTAAATTAAAGGACAATTAAATAACAAACCATTTCTGTGAAAGGTCTAGAACAGCAAAAGTGAAAATTAAGCCCTGAGTGAAATAAGGATAAGCTTACCAATACCGCCATGTATGAAGTTTCAGTCACTGTACCTCATACTTAATATAACCTAAACTGAGGTTGGTTCATAGATTAGTACTAAGCTAACTGCCCTTGCAAGCCATTTTAAGCCTAGCCAATTATTCCTCGTGAGACTCAAACCCTGCAGCTTGTGTTTGTAAGGCAAACACCTTAACCATTAGGCCACCCTCCCAACCAAAGTGTACTCCTTTTTCTTTTTTGCCTACTAGGTTAGTACACTGATCACAACTAGCCATTTGTAGATTCTTCCTGGATGAAATCATTCAGAAAAAAAATAAAAAGATAATTGGAATATATACATATTAAAAATAGAATAGAAAATAATACTGTAGAAAAAAACTGTATAGTAACACTTAACAGATGTACTAACAAATATGAGAATGATATGCATTTTACATGATTATACTTAAATCCACTGCCAATCATTAGTGGACTGGAGTTACGCTGTGCCGACCCTAACCGGGAAAAGCCGAAAGACACAACAACTTCAAATTTACATCATGGTGGAAATGCTATAGGATAATGAGAGTCATAGCAGAGGAGGGTGGGGGAGGTAGAGTTAAGAGGTATCAGTAGGTCAGTAGGTGAGGGAGAAAAATGCTAGAGGCTGAGCGTCCCTTTGTGATGTGACTACTGTGTGGTAAGTAGAGTTGGATTTGGCATCGGTGAATGTTTTAAGTTCAGCTCTGAAAGTGGAGAAGGGGGACTGTTGTTCCTTTGGGGAGATTCTCATAGTTTAAGAGCAAGCATGGAAAATGAGTAGTTGGTGAAGTGTAGCTTAGATTGGGGGTGCTGCATTTGGGGGGGCGGTTGTGGAAGGCTTCTCAAGTGTAGGTTGTGTGAGTGTTTGGTATAATGACAAGGGGGTAAGCTGGCAACTTTTTAAGAATGCTTTCCTTCAATTTACTTGAATATTATTACCCATTCAGCACACTATCCATTTTGCTGATAATTCCACTTTGTAATCAGGAGCAAACCTTACTGGTGATACCAATTTTTTTTCAATGTGAAGTACATTGCCATGCCACCACTGCAGAAGAATGTACTGAAATATGCTCACATGTAATAACAGTTATAAGACAGAACACACAGGAGGAGAAATGTGTGGAACTTTGTGTGCATTTCTCATATTTCAGTAAGAAATGCCTCATTGTAATCCTTTTAACCTTAATATGGCTGGCAATGAAATTTAAATGTATCTCCTCATTTTAACCATTACAAAAAAAAAATAAACTTGAAGCAGTGTTGTGGAGAAGAATGATGCCCTGGCTGTTATTCAGATAGCTTGAACTCAAATAGTACCTCATACACCAGAAATGCTGGGTGGGGGTATATAGATTTCACTGATGATGCCATCTTGCTCATCCTTGGTTGATAGAATGTTGGTTCTACATAGCCATTGACACCAATCAAGCGAAGCTTGCAGATTATTGAAATGGACAGAATTTGAGATGTGTGCTTAGAGATCCTAAGCTGGTGATGGTATCCCTTAACAGAATGTAAGGGTACCATGTTTGTGCATATATGGAGAATGTAATAAACCCCATGGTAATGCAGGAGTTTACATCTGTCACAAGTTTTAGTGTTAAATCATAAATAGGAGTACCCTTATTCCCAGGATGCCAGTGAGGGCACACCCTACTTCCATGTCTATTTGTATGAATGATGGCCTCACCTTTTACCCATGTATTGTGGACGGCCCATTAGTAAAGGAATGAAAAGACTTGATAGATGGAAGATAGGGAGTCAAAATGTAACCTAGTGAAAGCAGCTTGAAGCAGGAAAGGGTGAGATCTGGTGTCTGCTTAGGTTAATAGCTGAGAGAAATATCTAGCACTGGTATTAAAGAAACTGTTTAGTTGTTCTAGTGTCTTTCAGCTTTTCCTGGTTAGGGGTCGCCACAGCGGAACTCCGGTCCGCTAATGATTGGCAGTTGATTTTTACATGCTGAGTTTCCAGCCCTAACGCACAATCTTCAACGAAGGTAAGCCCATTCATGCATGTCTCCACGCAGAAGACGCTCTAGCTGAGAGTCGAACCGGTCAGTGTCTTACTGTGAGGCGACAACGCTACCGCAGCACCACCATCACGGATTTATAAATATGGTTATTTATAATATATGTGTTAAGGTGGCCGGGTAGAAGTGTAAGATAATGAAGGATCATAATAGTTTCATAGAGTCTGTCATCCCAAAGTACTGTACAATAATGGATGAAAAAGAGAAAAGTGCTCTCATATTTGTTACTTTGTGGTATTACATGTGCCAAAGGTAAAGCAAAAATGAGAGAAGCAGAGAAGTATGGTTAGTTGATTTATAGTCAGTCTCCTTTGCTTGTCAGGAGCAACTCATATCTGCTCATTCAAAAGAAAGACTGAAAGTTCTGCCAAGCATATGATCTCATTACATAATGTTAAATCAACATAATGGGGCTGCCAGGAGGCCAGTTTCAGTCCCCACTGGCTTTCTTTTCTAATTTCAGCCCACAGTTTAAAAGGGTTCAGGAAAGCCTGGTGTTTTACTAGAGTGTTGTCTGCCTGACATTTGATACATGTTTATAAAATACTTGCATTTTATGACTGACTGACTGCATGGATCATTAGCAAGGCATTATGTAAACAAACGAGACCAAGTTTTTAAGAATGCAAAACAAGACTGTGGAAAACAGTAATGGGTTTTTGTTCTGCTTTATTTTCAGAATCTGATTAAGAATTTTTTAAATTGCTTTTGAATTTATTCCTTACAATTTCTCAGAATGCATTCCAGCTTTTCAGAGAAACCAAAGCATTTAATGTTGCCAAAATGCAGTTGTGAAACAATAAATCTGTGCTTAGCGAGTAGACACATTACATAGATGTAAGCTGTCTTCTGCAACAGGCATTCAAATGCAACATCTGTATTGTATGCCATCCTCTGTTTAGTTGCTCTCTAACTGAACTCTAATACAACATTAACAACATGTTTGTCTGAAATAATGAAAAGTCCACATTTTCATGACCTCCTGTTTTAGTGGTCTGAATCTAACATACTCTAATATGCTTTTATTTATTTATTGATCCACTTTGTTCCCCTCTGCCTTCTACTTATCACCCTCTTCCCAGCCAGTCAACTCATTTGTTCTCCTATCACTGTGTCTGAAATCATTTTGAAGAAGCCAGTTACCAGTTGCATAAATATTGCAAAATAATATTTGTGTTTTAAAGTTACAGTGAATGCGGCCTACGCCATTTAAAGGTACAAACTCAAAACGGAATGGGACAGTTATATGTAGGCTGCCTGCTGAGCTGTGTGACATATACAAATTATACAAACACACCGCTGAATACAGAAAAAAGAAAAAGGGTAGAGACAACAGAACACTGCATGTGTATATATATATATATATATATATATATATATATATATATATATATATATATATATATATATATATGTTTATTTTCATTCCTTTATGTAATAAAGTCCATCTAAATAGAAAGCCCCTTTTCAATGAAGACCCAAAAAGGAGAGCTACACAAGTTGAAAAAAATTAGATTTAAAAAATACATCATATAGAACAAACAAAAATTAAACAATCAATCCAAAATATATCAATTGCTTATCACATTAGACAAGGAAACAGAACATTTATATGAAAGCTAACTTAGCTAATTGAAATCTATTAATGGGACAAGCATTTTGCAATGATGAATGGAAGAGAAATGCGGTCCTAAGAAATCTTACTTTCTAAATATTAAGACTAGGGAGAAGGATGAGTGTGGAAATGTGAGTAAAGAAGAGTGACCGAAAAGAAAAATGTGGTTTGGAAGTCATGGACAGGGTTTTATGTAAAGAATCATGCCAAAGACAAGCAAGAGAATGACAAAAAAGAGAAAGCCACCTCTGTACTGTAATGCAGTTTTTCTATATAAGAAGCAGTTTTTCTGTGTAAATTGTACCTCATCACTGGTATCATTCATTTTTGTAGTAACTCTTGTAAGTATAGTAACCACCTTGTGGTAGTCACCTCTGGAATGTAATGTAGTTTTCCTTATTGTATTAATATATTGGAGCTCTTCTCTCTAGGCCTCCACTGAAAATGGGCTCTTGTCAGCTCAGTGGATCTTCCCGCTAAACAAAATGTCATAAATAAGAAATAAATAAATAAGACAAAAAAGAGAATGAGGTTTTGGAATGAGGAAAGAAATTGATTTTATTTTATTATTTATTTATTTGTTTATCTAACATTTGTTGACTGGGAAAGGCTGACTAGGACGGAGCCTATTTTCAGTGGAGGCCCGAAGAGAAACATTCCAGACGCATGTCTTTGGAAATTAAAAAAAAAATTATTTGGAATTTAAAAGAATTAAAGTGAAAGAAAGTCTGGATATCAAAGATTGTAGGAGGCAAGAAGGAGACTGATATGAGAAGGCAGTAACTTTTATAGTGAGAGGTGAAAATGGGAGAAAACTGTAGTGAATAAGAATAAGGTAATAATTACTTGTAACACTTCAGGTAAACGATTCTGTGGTAGTTACACAGAAGATAACTTTAAAACAGATGAATATCTTGTAAGGTTACCCACTGGTTGGATTGGAATGCAGTCTTGTATTTATTATGCACTGTTTTAAATGGGATTTAAAAGACTTTAAGTTGTCTAATTGTTTTATGCATAAAAGGACATTATTTTATATTTGGGAGGCATAGTTAGAATACATTAAATTACCTGCATTATGTTACTGGATTTGGATTGGATATAGTATGCAGAATAGTGCTGAAGAATGATATGCAAATAAGGACAGTTTGCAGGTTTATAGACAAGGTTGTAACAAGTTGAGTGTATGCCAAGTAGTGTGACAGTTCCATCCAATTAAGTTTTTAATGGTCAAGTAGAGGTGTGACTTAAAAGGATGGAGAGCTAGACATTTTGCCACTTTATTATAATATTGTTTGACTATTTTTCCTGAGTAAACTGAACTACAAAGGTAAGCTTTTTTGTTGTACATAGTTTTGATTATAAGGACTAAATCTTACTTCAGCAATACTTCGTTTGATACTTGTAGACAGTCCAGATTATGTGAGCTTTGGACTCTGGGCTGTTTTCCAGCCATGAGTCTGTAGTCTGTAATACGAAACGTTAAAGGTAAATGAAGAAGGTGGAGAAGAGGCTACACTAGACTGTATTCCTAAAAAAATGAATATAAATTTGCAAGAATTTAAAGAAGCAGTTGTTGACAGACAGGCCTGCTGTGATACAGACCTTGACATGTTGAAAGAATTGTTTTCCTAAATATCTAACCAGCAAAAATCAACAACAACAAAAAATAAACTGTATATATGCATCTGGTTTCAGTGGAAATGCAACAAAGCTATTAGCAACTAAAACATGGCTTCTTAAGTATTGGCAAGTTTGCACTGGCTTTGGCTCAAAGAATGCATTACCTTATTTGGACATTGACTTACTGCGGTGATGGTGCTGCGGTAGCGTTGTCGCCTCACAGTTAGATACCCGTTCGATTCTCAGTTAGAGCGTCTTCTGTGTGGCGACATGCATGAATGGGCATTCCTTCGTTGAAGGTAGGGTTACCACCTTTTCAAATGCTCAAAGTGGGACATTTACTGTAGAAATGTCAGATTAGCAGGACAAAACATACCCATGACCAGTACAAATGATAGAACTTCACCTTTCTGCCAAAATAATAGCTTATTCATGTAGCATTTGAGTTGCTTATGCTATTTCATATAACATTTAGGTGTTTCAGAGAAAAAATAACTGTCTTATGAAACTATGAAAGAAAACTTAGGAGATATTTTCGTACAATAATCTCAGGACATCTGCCATTTTTTCAGTTTTTTTCGCAGGACACAACTGCACAAAGTGGGACAGGTGGTAACCCTAGTTGAAGGTTATGCGTTAGGCCTGGCAAGCCAGCACGTAAAACTTTACTGCCAATCATTAGAGGACCGGAGTTCTGCTGTGGCGACCCCTAACCGGGAAAAGCCGAAAGACACAAACAAACTTGTTGAACTGTACCTACCTCACAGGGATATGAGGTATTGGAAACAAGAAAAGTGTCATCCATATTTAAACCCAACAGGAGAACCAGTACCTAGGACTCTCAAAGAAAGGCACCATGCAGTTATATTTCCTTTAAAAGTATAAAGCTACTGTTTGGACTTTCTTGTCAGAAGTAGACAGAATTGGTAAATCTTTTACTACTAGGAAATACAGGCTTAGATGAGCTGCTGGATGGAGGTTTTAAATATCAACAATCTTTTAGAATATTTTATTTTCAGTTTATTCTGCATGCGTGTATCAGAGTGTGTTTTATCTGTTTGTATATGTGATTTTAGAACAAGTGCATTGCTTGATTTTATTTCCTTTTAAGGAAAGACTTATATTAGTTAGATTTAAATGTTAAATGCTTGTAGTTGGAAGTTTATTCATTAGCATAAGGGCATGTGTATTTCAGTGGTGCAAATTCAACTCTTGTCTTCCATGTTTTAAGCAATTAATCTCCAGGCTGCTGTTACCATGCAATACTTAATAGCTGGATGATTTTAATAATTTCCAGTAATTGTGTTTTGATCTGATAGTATTGTCTAGTTGACATGGAATGCATAACGGCTAAGGTCTTCTCCTCACAGATACAAGGTACTGAGGTTGATCTTGAGTTACAGTCACTGCCTGTGTGCAACATCAATGTTCTCCCATTATCTGTATGAGTTTCTTCCAATCTCACAAAATTATTCTGTATGTTTTCACATCAAGAAATAAAGATATTGGGTTCAAATCCAGCCTTCCCAATTACACTTGAGAGGTATGCCAGCAAAGTTGTGGACAACAGAGCAGACTCTGTGTGGTCCTATCAGTTGATGAGCTCTGTAGACCATCTACTTTAGGCATGAACTGGGATGTGCAATATCCTCTAGATGAGAGAACACAGATCACAGGCTGCATGTTGTATTAGGAGAAGCCATTTGGAAGTGTAAAAATTGTTTCCATTTGATTTGGTCATGTAGACTAATGTCAACAAACATGGGTCACAGTTTTTGCGAGATTTGAGTGGGTTGAGAACCTATCCTACTCCAACCTACACCAGAAACCTATGTTAAAGGTGGAAGGGGAGGTCTGCCTCTCCCTATTCACCAGTGTCTGCCAGCCATAAAGCCCAGTACCCTGGGCTCAAAAAGTTACTGGCCAGCCAGTGTCTAATTGTTCAGCCCGGGGTACCAGAATAGCCATGTTGTGTGAGAGATGGATGTAGAATCATTCAGCCTACGAAAAACATACTGGGGATTGCTATTCTGATTCTAGGTTCACTGACAGGATGCAGCATAAAAGTTGATGACCCACTGGTAAGGAAGAAACTGGAAATCCTTTGTGTCCAGGAGTCAAGATGGAAGAGTTGTGCAGCAAAGCCATTTAGCTTGAAATCCAGAATCTACTTCTCAGGGTTTGAGAACATACTATAAATGGTGTGGAGATTGTGATGAGACAGTTTTCTGAAAATGGTGAGAAGATGGCATCAGAATTAGTAACAGATGCATAGGAATCAAACTCCATTTAAAAACAGGCAGCATTAATAATCTCTGCATATGCCTGCTGCAGGGCTGTGATAGAGAGAAAAGAGTGCATTCAGTCTACAGTTACAGGACCAACTTGATAGAGTGGGACAAAATGAGTTGATGCTGATAATGGCAAACCTAAATACTCATATGAGGACCTTAATAGCAGAATATGAGGACTTCTTGGGTCCACATTCCTGGGACAACAGGAATGAAAAAGGAAATACCATTCTAAACTTCTATTTAAAAATGGCTAATGGTTGCCAATGTATGGTTTGCTAAGAGTGACACTTACAGATTCATACAACTTCACATACAATAGTGGTCAATATGTAACCCAGGCAGATTCGCTCATAATAAGAAAGGAAAATGAGGTGAAATCAGAGATTGCAGTCATGCTGAGGGAAATTGTTGGTTCCCAGCATAAACCATTGGTGACCACAGACAGATGTGACTAGTGTCGAGAGAAGAGTTTAAGGTAAATTTAGATTAAGAGTTGACTGGATTCATACTCAGGATTCTAGCACATCTGGAAGAAGAAAAAAATATGTTGATCTCAGGAAAATGACAGCATCTTAAACCAACATGTGTGAAGAGCATAGAAGAGATATGCATACGAACCAGGTATGGGAACAAAGGACAGAAAAATGTTTGTGGTGGAATGAAGAAATCCATTAAGTTATCAGAAGAATGAAGGAGTGCAGTTGTAGACAGAAAGGAAAGACTAACTATGAAAGAATATTGCCTGGTTAAACACAAAAGCTATGTGAACAATTGCAAAGGCAAAGAATAAGGCAGCAGGGAAACTCTTCCATCTTCTGAAAGGTGATTTAGCAGATGGCACAAACCATGCCTATCAGGTTTCAAGGCAAAGACCAAAAGGTAAAGAAGATAGTCATCAAGCTCCTTTCATAAGGGATGGCAACAATTATCTAATGACTACTCTAGAGAACATTAAAGGCACATATAAAGAGTACTTCCTGTAGCGTCTGAATGAAGGAAACCCACTGAAGCCATACTGCCCCGTGCAAAGCCCGTGTTTAAAGAGAAAGAAGAACCCACCCTAGATGACAAAGTAAGAACAACACTAAGGAAAACAGTCAGGGAAAGCTGCAAGCTCAGATAAAGTCAGTGGAGATATAATTAAGATGTTAAGTAAGTAAGGAGAGAATGGCTCCTGAGAGTACATATCATGGTGTGGAGAGAAAGATGTATCCTAGATGACAGGAGAATAAGCATTCTAGTGTCGGGGTACATGAACAAAGTGTGCATTTATAAATGTGGACAGTGCAGCAATATCAAACTCCTGTAACAGTGTATGAAAATGCTGAGAGGGTAACTAATAAATGAATACACAATAAGCAAGATGGGAGTTGAGCAATTCAGATTCAGATCAGGATGCAACAAAATCAACCCAATGTTTGCAGTCTGACAGCTAATGGGGAAGAAACTGGAGATGAGGAAAGAGACCAAGGTAGCATGCCTTGGAAAAACTTATGACAAAGTTCCAAGAAAGCGGATTTGGGCAGTCCTGTAATATCTGCTACCCTGGAAATATGGTTGAATTATTGCATGCTATATGCAAACCCAATGACCTAAGAACAAATGACTCAGAAACAGGTTCCCAGTGGGAGTGGCTATGCAACAGGGTCCAACTTATAACCCAATACAGTTCATATTGAGGGTGGACATTTGTGAACAGGTCAGAGAGAAGTCAATAGAGCTAATTTATGCAAACAAGGTAACATTACAAGCAGACTATTAAAAGGGACTTCTGTGACAGGTGATGGACTGAAATGCAGAACTGAATCTTTGTGGATGAAAATGATTACAGGAAAGACAATTGTCATAGCAGCAAGAGCAATGCATTGAAGTGTAACTAAGTGGTACATGCTCTTGTTGCAGTGAGCAGCACCTGTCAAGTTCAAGAAGAGCAGCATAGTGGCCAACAGATACATCCATGCAAGCATTCAGAGCAACATGAAGATCAAGTAAAGGCAAATATAGAAGGTTAGTCATACAGTTTGAAAGGTGGGGAGAGGAAGGGAATTTTTTTGGTGGGGGCTCCTTTAGTGTTAAAAAAGAAAAGTAGGTGGGGAAATCAGAAATAACTGATGATGGCAAGTGGGGATAATAGCAGGAAACATGGGCAGATAGACAAATGCAGAACACAGATTGATACAGGTGGGTGATGTAAGCATAAAAAGTGGTGAGACAGTGGATGGCTAATGCATATGGTGGTGGACAATTTGTGAAGAGGAGGGGTGACAAGGAATGGAAAATGACACATATGGGAGAGAAAGCATCAGAATATGGATATCATGGGGTTCTTGTATGGTTGGATGCCAGTCTGGTGAGGAGGGTAAAACACCTATGCATCACTCACCTGTGTAGGTGATTTTATGGGCTGGTTACTTCCCTAATTATCTGATGGGTGGGGCTAGTTGCTTGCACAACTTAGCCAGTTGCACAATAAGAAGCTCCACATTGAAGGGGTGGATATCCACTTTGTTGCAAACCTCAGCAAACACCATCCTTCAGTACTGTTTCTCACCCTTCTTATGAGAAGTGTACACAAAGGGCACCAATGACCCCTTCATGTCACTTCTTTTTGGCAAACTGGGTAGTACCTAGTTCAGACACGGTCCACAGCTGGACCAGCAGAAATGTCACACACACACACACATACATGTGCACACACACGCAAACGAGCATGTGTGCACGTGCACACACACACACATACACACACACACACACACACACACACACACACACACACACACACACACACACACACACACAAATGTACTAGTGCGCATGCATGCATACATGCTGTACAGTGGACTGACACCTTTAATGATCTCTAACCATATTCAACTGCCACTTCTCTGCTGGAAAACAATGCATTTTCTCTTATGTGTACATGTACAAAGGTTAGTATAGTACTATACAGTGTTACTGAGAATAATTAAGCAGCACATTTCAGCATCTCTGTCATGAACCTTAACCTTCCACAGATGACGTAGCTCACAGTGGTGTTACTTCACATCACTGTAGTTATATTGCCACTGCTCAGCAGAATAAATGATATCAGTGACAGCATTCAGCATTCCAGCCTGCTCACTCCAGGCATCCACTTTACACAATGGGTTCATCATACCTGCTCAGTAGGAACTCCCTGAAGGTCCTATGCAGAAAGAATAGGTGACTCCTGTTTTCCTTGCAGAAGCTGGAGTCCAGTATTCTTCTGTCTCAGAAACAGCCATGACCCCTCAGTTAGGTCCACTTGAAGAACAAAATGGTAACTTCATGCACATGGAAGCCATTTGTGAGACATATGCTGCTGAACGTTGTACTGCACTACAGTGCTAAAAGCATGTCCATAACTTTTTAACTGGGATACCACGATATGACTGTATCACTGCATGTTGGCACTACTTAGGTAAACATGAACACGCATTAGTATACAAGTGACATGCTCCATACTTACCATGATATGTGCAGCCATACTAATTTGTTTGAATACCATGTTATGGAACAGCAGGAAAAAAAACAGCATAAATGTCACACCAACTGACTCTTGCTAAGATGATATAAAGGCAGTAAATACTAGGTTTGTGCAGCACGACTTACAATAGTACAGTTTTGAAACAGAGGAACTTTGACAAAGACTGTTTTTCAGAGTTAAGAAGGGAGTATTCCCTGCTTAAATATCTCAAAAACAAAAACACTGTGGTGGATGTCAGTGAGAGTAAGGCAGATGGCACTGAATATGTGTAAGTACAAATCCATCACGTCGGCATAGAGGTGTGCTATCTACATTTGTTTCGGGTTTCAATACATGCAGATTCAAAACCATAAGAAGATATGCCACAAAGGGCGAAGGAGGTTCCATGCTCACTTCCTGAGACATGACTATGTTTTGTAAATTTGGGAAAGCCGTGCCTAACATTAACTGCATCTGATAACCAGATAATGAGGTATGTTTTGTTAATGTATGCTGTGGTTGTATTTTAATGTGTATTACTATACACACAACAGTGAATTATAGATGTTTATGTATCTGAGTTGACAAATTATGTCATATGTGTTTATGCTTTCATATGTTCCATTAGAGTTGAGTCCAACACAACTGGACAGCAAAGGGATGGTTTAATGGAGTACCTGTGGCTGTTGATGATGGCAACAATATACTGTGCAACCAAATGATACAGTGGCACTCTATACAACACCATGAGGGAGAGGTCACCTGAATGCACCAATGTAGGCATGTTAGATGCGGAGTGTAGTTATGACACAATCACAACTCCAGGACTGTCTCTGGCATGATTATGACACTCAGCATTAACCAGCAGAAGGTTAGTTATCCAGGCATAGTTATATGTTACTCACACAACAGGGCTGAGATGGTGAATGTGTCCACAGAGTGTAAGATGACATGCAGTGGCAAATGTTTCCTCTACAGGTGTCCCAGATCAGAGAGAGCATCTTAATACCCACAGGAAAAAAAAAAACATCTGTAGCCTGGTAGATGGTAAGGTGAGGTCAGTAGTTCATCATTCCCAGTCATGCTAAACATACCATTTTTGACACAGAATTATTAGTGCCCATGGCCACACAGCCTGCCACCTCCAAACTGTTGACATTATCCAGGTCTTGCACATTATCAACCACACATGCCTCATCTATCCCTTTTCTCACTTCTCTATTGCCTTTTCCCACACAGCCTGACATCTGGTCCACAGCCTGACATGTCCTAGTCCTCATAGTCCTGTCTCAGTATAGTAATACATCAGACTCAGAGTATGCAGACAGCAACTGTCTTTTCTCATCAGCTCTGTAACAGTCGTTGACAGTGCAATGCAGCTCAGACTCTGCTCAGAGCTTGATGCAGCTGACAAGACTCTACATGATGATGCTATCCAACAACTCTACCCTCCCCACTGGATGCTATATCAGATATCCACATTACAACCTGTGGTACAAACTGGTACCATGTCCACTGTCATGATGCCTAAAATATTCTCTAGTGATGAAGCAAGATGTGTGTTCGTGGATGGACATCTTTGATACACACCATGGCCAGTCTAGTCACTGCCCTACAAAGCCTGGATATGACATGGCATGCATCATTTTATTCTGTATTTCCCATGGTATGGCAAACAGTTATGAAACTAAAAACATCTCCTTTCCAGTGCTGCAATCTATAGTGCCCAAGTCTGCCTTGGCTGTGACTCTTCTGCTGCATGTCACCTAATTTTTTTCCTGTTGTTGTAGTGGCAGGGAAGGTCATGTTATGATTTTTACCTACTGTTCCAGTTTTTGGCACAATGCCATGTTGTGTTATGCCATATAATGCAGCATATGTTTTATATTGCACTGTAGTACCCCTCATGAGGTGCCTAGACATTAAAAGCATCCTTTCACTAGTCCAACTATGTACATCACTATATTTTGTGTTTCCACTCGGGCTGTGTTATGGGTCATTTCCTGCATGGTTTGTGACGTGTGCATCTGGCTCATCAACCAGTCCTCTGGGCAGAAACCACAGGAACAATAATAAGGAAGCAATCACATGGACCATAAAAGTCCTAGCCATACACACCTTTAAGTAAACAAACTTAAAAATTCTTGCCAACCTTTATGAGCACTTAATAACACCTACTTCACAAATCAAACAGAATCATACATAATAACCCTGGTATAAATTTGTAGATACCCACTCAGTCATCTGGAGTAGACTTAAAGGCAGACAAAGCAGTGCTTTGGTTGACATGCAGTGTTAACTTATTCCACCAGCTGAAAATATGTTGAGTTAGGAACCTATCCCTCCAACAAGCCTCCCTTATTTGTTGGTATAAATTTAGGACCATAGTATGGGTATTTGTAGACTCACTGTTTTTTATGAAGAAATAGGAGCTTAGATAGGATTGGAACCTTCATGGCTCAAAAAATGAAACACAGGTCAAATCAGAGCCACCAGTAGGCTACTATGTAGAAAAATAAACAGTTGAGGTAATCTATTAGGACAGTAAAGGATTTAAGGCATCTATTTTATTATTTATTTATTTTTCTTGTTAAAAAATACTGTGACCTTTCTAACTGAGTGATGAGCTTGGATTTCTGCATATAAAAGGAAGCACTGTATTCAGTGACTGGTCTGAAAAATGGAAAAGTACAGTGATATGACGGTTTCTTTGCATCTTGAAGATATTCCCTTGGAAATTAATCTGGCCTGATAAAAAGATTTCCTGACTATGTTGGAAATATGATGACTGAATGTGAGACAGAGAGAGAGAGAGAGGGAGAGAGAAAGTTGTCCACATAAGTATCCCAGATCTCTTTATTTATTTTATTTATTTACTGGAATTTGTCTACCAGGATAGTCCACTTGGCCTTGGGGGCCCATTTTCAGTGGAGGCATGGGAAGAAAAGCTCCAAAACAAGTAATAATGTAGAACAATTAAAATGTATACAGGCAGGTTAAGCTCAGCAATTTCAAAATAAACACAGTAGTGAATTCATACATACATGTTTAAATATGAATAGTGTATGAAATAAACAAAGAAAGGAAACCATAATTATAACAAGGTTATTGATTTTGGAGGTAAAGCAAAATTATGAGAATGATAAACATGCATAACAGTCAGAAGGTGTGTTCATAGACGTTAAGGATAAAAAAAGATATCCTTTGGGGGAAAATGGCGAAGGTAAAGAGGTGGAATAAGAGGAAAAAGGGCATTTAGAGAGGGATAGGTAGACATGTATCCCTCAAACAAGCCTCGTTTATTTGTTGGAACACTTGTGACACTTGTGACACTTATCCTTTTATTTTTGAAGAGGACCACTGCTTATAACATTTGAGAGAGGAACAATTTTTTTGCATTTAGCTTGACAACACTTTTAATGCACCAGGAATGTACATATTCCAGTCCTTTACTTAGCAGTTTAGTATCAGTGGATGAGTGGGTAACATTGCCCAGCTTGCAGACATTAACAAACTAAGTCAACCACACTTCACAGATGTTGACCTGGATGTCTGCAAAGCAAATTATAAAGAGGATAGCTCCCAGCATTGATCCCTGTGTTACCCTACTAGTTACAATTTTATGTTTAGAGAGGATACAGGCAGCTTTCACTACAAAGTATCTGTTGAATAGCCAGTTTACAATCTAGGGGGTAACGTGTGAGTTTACATTACACTTGTGATACTTTTATTTCCACATGAGGAATATTGTCAAAGCCTTGATTAGGTCAAGATAAGCAGTGCACACAGATTGACCCCAGTCCACACCTTCAACTCATAACACACAGCACATACATGACCTGCCCTCTGAATAAATTATTCCTCTCCTTCTAGCATATGTGTATACGTACCAACTGGATGACCACATGAGTAGTCCTCCCACTGGAATATGTGGTAGGAGTTGAACATGTGCCAAATGTGTGAATCACGTGCACTGACATGGTGGTACATGGATGTATTATAAATAATTCCCTGGATATTACAGTCCTCCTGACACTTCAAGAACTGGAAGCACTTACTGTTTTATTGTATAAACTCTGAAGCAGGTGAGGACTTGACAGCAATGTGTCTGTAATAGTAGGAAAATCGACTAGGTCATAAACCATCTTATAGTGTGTTGCATGTCTCTTCTGCTTGCCTGAGAAACCCAATATTGTCCTCAACATACTGTAGCATTATGTTAAGGAACTAGTTCAGAATTTATAAGTTTGACATCTGCAATACCTTTAATGTGTGCTCAGTAAGTCATAAGAAAATAGGGAAATAGGAAATTCACCCCGTGGATCACTTCTGTGGGTCTGCTTGACAGTGGCACAGGAAAATCATTTTCTTGGATGGCGAAAGCCAGGATACCTTTTTGGATAGGCTTATATAGGCCCTAGGGCCAATAGCCTAGTACCTACCTATGAACCTATAAAGTAGTTAATCTACACATATATTTGCATCCGCAGGAGTAGACATAGTACAAACTGGCTTCAATTCTACTAACGAGCAACTCAGTTCAGCTAGGTGTAGTGCAGTGTCCTTGTCCACTTAGAAATAGTCCACAGCCTATTGGACTGTTTGATTTTGGCATTGCAGATGCACATCGTACCTCCTCCATTCATGTGGAGGGAGGGCTGCAATGCACAACATTATCGGCACTGTTTCTAAACACAGAGCCAGATACATAAAACTGTACTACTGGTTCTGATATTTGTATCACTGCCCTGTCATGCAACATGAATGATGACATTTGAAATAGGTATGTACTATGTATCATGACTGATTTATAGAGTCTGAATCATTCTGACATTTTACAGAATTCATGAGCCACACTTGCATGGGGCACCTCATTTCCATTTTACTATGTTGCGCATGCACTGCATCCTATAATAATTTGATCATTACACAGTCATGCTATCTATTCAGTCACCTGCATCTTGCATGTTGCCATTAGCTCAGTTAATTGGCACAGTGAAATAAACAAACAAAAAACAGAGCTCAAACAGGCAAATGCTGAGCACCATATACTTACTAGTATAAGAACAACAATACAAAACCTGTTCAGATAATCATGGACACAACTTATTAATACTGGCAAGCATTCTTCAATCACAATAATGCTTTTTCATTGGCCCAGTGAATGCTCTAACCATCTGTGTATTCCAGCCAAAGACTAATGCTGAAGTAGCTTGCAGTCAGCTTGATAAAACATAAATAAGTTTGCGACAAAAAATCATGTTATTCTTTTCTCAACTATTTACTCTTCTTCTCATAACTGACCAAATAGTGAAAAATGACTTGATAAAGTCATACAAAATACAGCTAGATTCTCACTTACTGAACTCCTGGCTCTGCAAATGTGCTGCACAAGATTAGCACATCACTCTTCTTCAGCCTCATCCGTTATCAAATCCCTCCATATCCTCCTCCTCCTACCTGTACTGTAACTCATTCCCTTACCCTGCCTTTTGTTATACTCCTTCAGTTTAACAGCCCTTGTGTTCTGTTTTTCAGCATTAGCTCTCTCACCACTGTGCCTCCTGTAAGACATAAATATGGCTGTCCGTATACTTTATCAAATTTGAAATGCAGTTCTCTATCTTTTGCAAAACAAAGTTATACAGACTATAGTATAGTATTGCCTTTGAAATGTTAGTTTCACTGTGTTTATTAGTTTGTACATGGGAGCCCTTCTCCTAGAGCCTCCACTGAAAATGGGTCCTATGCCAGTCAGACTTTCTTTGTAAGTAAAAGCATTAAATAAAGAAACAAAAAATAGATAAAATAAGTTGTGACTTCTTTGTGACAAGAACATATTAGTAGTGCAATTGGCTAATGAAGCAATGCCAGAAGAGCTTATATGAGTTCTATACTCTGCTAAATGTTCAGTGAACAACTGTGCAAGGGCTTAACTTGCTGCCACAGAATGGTTCCCATTTTGGAGGAGAACAGAAAGCAAAATAAATATCAAAGGGCAAAACGATCAATACATGCCATTTCTTGATATGCCAAAATCCCAGCCTGTGTTTTGCGGTATATTTTAGTTTTGCAGAGATTAAAACAAGTAGATTTGCTGAATTATCTTAAGCATTAAAAATCCTGTATTTTGCACATTTACGTTTTTCATATTCATTCTCCTTTAAAGAGGTTATGTGCATCAGGAACCATGTTTTCTCTTTCATGAGGAGGACTGTCACTTACATGATGGTATTAATAAAAACATCTTGTATGTAAGCATCTTTGTAATTTTTTAATACCGAATGATAACCACTGCTGTCTGCAATTTTCCATTTGTTATCCATCTGTTGGTCTGCTTTATGTAATCTCCACATCATTTTATTACTATTTTATTGTTTCTATTTTATAATATCATCATCTCCATTTGACTGGAACTACTTTTGTAATCACCTTTCAATCAGCCTATCGATATGGGCTCTGCTTTATGTGTGCCTATCTTATGCACTCTGTCACCTTCAAGACATTGGTCAGTTTTTAGACCCCTCTGTGCTCTTCCTAATCTGATGCTAAAGAAATTGTGGACACTAGCTTCAAACTTACAATGCTGTAACTAGGATGGGCAAAAGGGGGCAGCTGCCCCTGGTGCAAGCTGTTATGGGGCACAATCATCGGGTGCTGATTCAGTGGAACCATCATAATAGCTTTCATTTATGGAGCCACAAGGATCTCTGTTCTTCATATATAAAAAATTATACTGTATTTTAGCAAGCTGAACTTGTTACAGAGTATAATTGCAGCATATAGTACAGAGGATTCTTTTACACAACTTTGGAATGGGGGGGGGGGACTGGGGAACAAATGAGCCAGCTATGTAACTGCAAATTTATACAGAATATGCTTTTGACGTTCTTCTATTCTCCCAAGCTCCATTATCACCATTCAGCATTGTACCAATAAACTATCACAGGTCAAATGTCCTCATGATTATCTGCTGAACACCAGGATGGACTGCACCATGTCATCTCCATAAATATTTGCTGTTGCTTTTATTCTTAATAAGTAATCTGTGCCCAAATAAACTCAAACAACCACACTGGTACTGTGAAGTACATCTGATCTTTACTCCATCCCTACCTGTATCGTATAGATCTGAAAATAGCATTCTCCCTGTCTGCTGCTATATTAGTGACCATATGGCTACAATGACTAAATATGATAAAAAAAGAATAATAATTACAAAAAAATAGGAGTCTGCCTTGGGTGCCATAGTCTGGTCATGACTGAGAAACTGATTAAATAGCCCTACTCTTTCAATACCATGCCGTATGGTGTAATACTTCAACACTGAAACATGATTGCACTACCTACAATAAACAAAGAGGGGGTGGCATTACCTTTGCTAAATCCTGAAACAAGCAAACCAAAGACCACACAGACAAACCATTTAGTAAACACTATAAGGCCCAGTAAAGCTAGAGTCATCATTAAGTAATGCCCTACACCTGCTGTAACAAAGGCTTATGGGAAATATTCAAATCACATGTTAAACCAGTATTTCAACAATACAGCTTCTGAATTTACATATTTTATTTTCACTTTTTTAAATTTTTTTACTGGTATATTCAGGCAAAGACCACACAAGCTGTAGATATGACATATCTCACCCTTTTTCAGAAAAAGGGCAAAACATTTAAATAAAGAGAGGAATAGTTCAAGTGAAGAAAATCTTTCTCTCTGTGCTTTACCGTTAAAATTACAGCATCTGTTGTTATCTATGATGTAGGCTCTATTACAGATACTTTCAAAACCTGCATAACAAAGACCTTTCTGTGGGTTGAAACAGCACTGAGAGGCTAACAGAACAGCTTTTTCTAACTTGTAAGGATTTGACAAGGTTTTTGTGTTTTTAATGTGAAAATATGCATTGTAAAAGAGATAGGAACAGTATACTACAATATGTGTTAGAGAGAGAAAGAGGGGGAGAGAGAGAGTCATAAGTGTAAATATCAGAGCATCACAACAGACAATGTGAATGTAGAGGGAAAATAAATTGTCTAAAATTGCAGTACCTCAAAGTATTTGCCCTACTACTAGATAAAGAGATATACTGTAGTTAAAATATATAAGCAGAAAGGGTGTTGGACTAACCAAATCCCTCATTTTTTGAGGGGGGGGTGGCAAGTAGACAATGCTTTCCTTCAAAATTGCTTTAAAGGTGTAGAGGCAGTGTCCACGCTCACTGTTAATTTTGTTTTTTTTTTTTATATTGTTTTCTGAAATGTTGTGACTTGCAGGAATGGGTGCACACTTTTGATAGACAACCATGGAAGAAAAGTACAGCAGTGTGTGCAGAGAATTGGGAAGTAACAGGAAATCTTGCAATACAGTAACTGGTTACTGTGAATGGAACAGGACTTCTTTGGCTTTGGAGCAGACTTCTATCATGAGATTTGCAGGAGGACATTCCTAGTTATGTTTCTTTTTGTAATTTAGTTGCAGCAGGTAAGGGTGATAAAGGATAATGAGGGAAACGCACTCACAAGCGAGGAGAGTCTGTTGAGCAGATGGAAAGAGTACTTTGAAGGGTTGATGAATGAAAAGAATGAGAGTGAGAGAAGGTTGGATGATGTGCAGATAGTGAATCATGAAGTGCAATGGATTAGCAAGGAGGAAGTAAGGATAGCTATGAAGAGGATGAAGAATGAAAAGGCTGTTGGTCCAGATGACATACCTGTGGAAGCATGGAGGTGTTTAGGTGAAATGGCAATGGAGTGTTTAACTAGATTGTTTAACAAAATGTTGGAAAGTGAGAGGATGCCTGAGGAATGGAGAAAAAGTGTTTTGGTACCGTTTTTTAAGAAAAAGGGTGATGTTTAGAGCTGTAGTAACTACAGAGAGATTAAATTGATCAGTCACAGCATGAAGTTATGGGAAAGAGTAGTGAAAGCTAGGTTAAGAAGGGATGTGATGATTAGTGATCAGCAGTATGGTTTCATGCCAGGAAAGAGTACTACAGATGTGATGTTTGCTCTGAGAGTGTTGATGGAGAAGTACAGAGAAGGTCAGAAGGAGTTGCATTGTGTTTTTGTGGACTTAGAGAAAGCATATGACAGGGTGCCTAGAGAGGAGTTGTGGTATTGTATGAGGAAGTTGGGAGTGTCAGAGAAGTATGCAAGGGTGGTACAGGATATGTGTGAGGGTAGTGTGACAGCGGTGTGGTCTGCAGTGGGAGTGACGGATGCGTTTAAGGTGGAAGTGGGATTACATCAAGAATCAGCTCTGAGCCCTTTCTTATTTGCAATGGTGATGGACAGGTTGACAGACGAGATCAGACAGGAGTCCCTGTGGACTATGATGTTTGCAGATGAGATTGTGATATGTAGTGAGAGTAGGGAACAGGTGGAGGAGACCCTGGAGAGGTGGAGATATGCTCTAGAGAGAAGAGGGATGAAGGTCAGCAGGACTAAGACAGAATATATGTGTGTGAATGAGAGGGAGGATAGAGGATTGGTGAGGATGCAGGGAGTAGAGGTGGTGAAGGTGGATGAGTTTAAATACTTGGGATCAACAGTTCAGAGTAATGGTGAATGTGGAAGAGAGGTGAAGAAGAGAGTACAGGCAAGATGGAGTGGGTGGACAAGAGTGTCAGGAGTGATTTGTGACAGACGAGTACCAGTAAGAGTGAAAGGGAAGGTCTACAAGAGGGTAGTGAGACCAGCTATGTTATATGGGTTGGAGACAGTGGCATTGAGAAAAAGGCAGGAGTCAGAGCTGGACATGGCAGAGTTAAAGATGTTAAGATTTGCAGTGGGTGTGACGAGGGTGGACAGGATTAGGAATAAGTATATTAGAGGGTCAGCCCAGGTTGGAAGGGTTGGAGACAAAGCCAGAGAGGCAACTTTACATTGGTTTGGACATGTGCTCTGGAGGGATGCAGATTATATTGGGAAAAAGATGCTAAGGATGAAGCTGGCTGGTAACAGGAAAAGAGGAAGGCCTAAGATAAGGTTTATGGATGTGGTGAGAGAGGACATGCAGGTGGTTGGTGTGACAGAGCAAGATGCAGAGGACAGGAAGAAATGGAAACAGATGATCTGCTGTGGCGACCCCTAACGGGAGCAGCCGAAAGAAGAAGAAGTTCAAAGATGACAGAGCTTAATAACAAACCACAACTGCAAGATTTTTTGACAGAAGCATCACTCAATTAATTGAAATTTGAGTCCTTTGTCCAGCATGATAGCATTACATCTGAACTCATTTATGGCTTCTGGAGTAGTACTAATAAAGTGAGGTTTCTGTATCTGTAGTTTACACTGATGTTCATACCCAAACAAGACTAGTTAAGATTCAGAAAAATAAAAGTATTTTATGCTTGCCAATGAACAACTACTCTGTTAGAGTTAGAGACATGGGTCATAAATCTGAAACATTAAACCTTAAAAATTCCAGCAATAATCCTTAAAGATATTAGGATGAGGTAAGAAGAGCATTTTTTTTTTTTATATAATGTAATGTCTCATTATAGTTGACTAAATATTGTTAGTGATGCGGTCTATTCTAACAGCTCAATTCATTTACAACTGTAAAAACCAAAAACAGCTAACGGAAACAGTCCACATTGCAAATACAAGTCCTTTATTAAGAGCTTTTCATTACACAAATGTTAGAACTCCTTCAGATAAAATGCATTAAACAAACAAGTCATTTAAAAATCCTAAAACCAGTGTCATGTGTTCAAAACACACCAATAAAAATGATTCCCCTAAATTAAGCAACATTAACCATTGTGTTTCTGAAGCTTATTTAAAAGCAAGTAAATGCTACTCTTAAAACATTCTGTTATCTGAAATTGCATGCATACAATGTCTTTAGCCAGTATAGAATTTTTTAAAACAACTCATTCATTTGAGTCAAATTATATTATCTAACTAGACTTCTCAGCTTTAAAACACAAAGAATAGAACACATTTCATTTAGTCCTGAGTATTGTCCAGCATTTAGTCTCAGTTGCCATATTAACACTAATCTTTTTAAGATCAAAGATGCTGGACCCTCTCTTTCATCCATAGTCACTTCATCTATCGCTTTGAATTTAAAATTGTGTTCCTGAAACTTGTGTGCATGTTTGGCTAAGGCACTTTCTAACTTAACCCTCCTTATGTTATGTAGATGTTCATATACTCTGTCTTTCAGTTGTCGGTCAGTTTTGCCCACATAAAATGCCAGGCATGACTGACATTGGGCCACGTAAACTACTGTCTTTGAATTGCATGTAAATTTCCTTTATAAAGTATTTTTTTGTTGTTGACCTGAAATGTTTGTCAAGTCGCCATGTGCCTGCAATAGTTGCGCATGCCACAGGTAAACATACCTGGGTTTTTAACTGTCAGGTTTCTACTAGTTTCCAATAAACTTTTTAAATTCCTCTCTCTCTTAAAAATGGTCTGTGGAGGGTTCTTGAAGTCATTTGTTAAGGATGTTTGTCCTGTCTGCAGGGTCCAATTTTTATCAATAATGTTCCTGAAGTCCAGGGCATTCAAGTTAAATGTTGTAATGAAGGTGTTCATCTCTTGAAAGTTGTTGTTGTTATCACTACTATTGTTGTTACTACACATAACTTGTCCTATTTCAATGTCACAAAGGTTGTAGTTACTACTAGCCAAAGATGCCCTTTGTTGTAAAATCAACCTATATGTCCCATCTTCTCTTTTTCTTTTGACTTCTCTGGTTAAGTGTATGATCAAAGTGTCTGGATAGCCTCGCTTTAGGAACATATTTCTTAAGTTGTCGCACCCTTGTTGAAAGTAGTCATCCATTTTCACCATTCTGGCTGCACTAACCAACTGGCCTTTTACCACTGAGCACTTCTGGTAAAATGGATGGCAACTAGAAAAATGCAAGAATGCATTTGAGTATGTCCCTTTTCTAAATATTTTGCCTATGTACCTGCCTTGGAGCCTGTCCTTTTTAATTTCAATGTCTAAGTAGGCTATAGTATCTTGATTGAAGTTATATGTGAACTGCAGGAACTCACTGGTTCTGTTTAAGTAGTCCACTAATTCTTTTGTTGTAATAACATCCCCTTTGATAATCAAAAAAATATCCTCCAAGAATCTTGTGTAAAAATATATCTTTCCACTGATCTGTAAGTTCTTTTTAATATACTCCTGTCCCCAGTAGGCCATTACTAAATTTCAAAAGCTCACCCCACATGAGGACCCCATTACTACGCCAACGTTTTGCAGGAAAAATTCCTTATCAAAGGTTATACAACTCCTGAACCAAAAAAGCGTTCCGTCAACACAAAACCTCAAAACTGAACTGAAGAAAACGAAAGCTGAAATCCACGGATGCCAAAACACACTCCATATCCACACACACAACTCCTGATTCCTAGGATAGTGTGACAGTAGCAAGACGACTCTCCAAACAAAAATGTTAAAAATATCCAAGCAATAGTATGGAAATGATCTTCACTTGTTAAACCTTACGTTTGGATAAAAAATCTTCATTTATTAAATAGTAGGTTAAGCACTTTCACTCACACAATCGGGAGCTTCATCAGAAAATTTTTCAAACTTCATAAAAACAGTTTAAATACTCGGTTTGGCGCCAAATACATTTAAATTTAAAGTGACACATCACATATAAAAGAAACTGTATTGAAAAATCACATTTGATAGATGTCACCTATAATAAAATTAATATTGGCAACCAAACGTTCACCTCACACTATTTAAAACATCTAAAAGTACGTTGTAACAATAAAACTGTGCAAATAACAGTGTAACAATGAAAGAATCTTGACCATGTACTAATACATGTAAACTAATATTATCTAAATAATAATCATCATGCTTACCCCTACCAGTATCACATTTGATAGATGTCACCTATAATAAAATGAATATTGGCAACCAAACGTTCACCTCACACTATTTAAAACATCTAAAAGTACATTGAAACAATAAAACTGTGTAAATAAGAGTGTAACAATGAAACGATCTTGACCATATACTAATACATGTAAACTAATATTATCTAAATAATAATCATCATGCTTACCCCTACCAGTATGTTTTACTATAATTAAATGATGATAGATAAAATCAGATTGTCTGTTAGTGAGAATAACTGTGAATGATACTTTATAAAATAAATCCTATCTACTAACAAACAATAATAATGTATGTTGGAAAAAATAAAAAAATGATAAAAACGTTAATATATAAACACTGTGTTATGAATTAAACTATTTCAGACTAACCCATTCCTTTCTACAAAAATTATGTTGTTGAAACTACCTAATAATTAATAAAGGTTTGATGGTAATGTGGTCATTCAGCCCCGGTGGTGTTGAGGCATCAGTAAATAACTGCCACCATACTTCCTTATAGGGCAAAATAGCTTTGATGTTACCTCCTCTAGGGACCAATGTAACATTTTCCAAAATTGAAAATTTGAAAGTGTGTTCGGCCCCATATTTCTCAACATGCCTATATAAGGCATTATTAACATCTTTCCTCCTGATACTATATAGGTGTGCATAAATATGTTTTTTTTTTAATTCCTTTCAGTCTTCCCTATATAGTATCCTGGGCATGCCCCACATTTTGCCAAATAGGTAACAAATTTCGAATTACAATTACCCTGTTTGAATCTCAATCTGGTTCTATTAACATTGACCAGTACAATTCCTTCGTCCTCATTTATAGCCTGACATTGACTACAGGCACCACATTTGGTAGTATGCTTACTAATGTCAGAACCTTTGCATCTTATTCCTCTTTCCAAATATGTCTTGATGTTTCTACCCATCTTATATACAAAGGTGGGTTTAGGGCCCAATACATCCACCATATCTTGGTCCACCATCAAAACATTCCAATTGTTTGTTAAAATATCTTTTACTTTGTTAATGTGTGGGCCATAGTCTAATACACAGGTTCTATTATAGACCCCTTTTGTTTCTGTATGAACGGATTCTGCCCTGTTTTTCATAATAATATTTTCTCCTTTGCTATTTGCTCCTAGTAATGAGGTGCATTTATTCCCCCTTTCTTTGGTGACATATTTCCTCACATCCTTCATCATCTTCCTGTTGTACCCCCTTTCTATAAATAATTCAGTGATAAAATTTAATTCTTATACCATTTCTTTATGTTCCGAAGTCATCCTTATGGCTCGAATGCACTGTCCTTTGAATATATTATACTTTAATTTTTTAGGATGATTACTGGTGTATTCCAAATAACCATTTGTAAATGTACTTTTTCTCTGTATTCTGGACTTAAAGCATTTTTCACCATTGGAAATAAATGTATCTAAATAAGCTACTCCTTCACTGCTACTAGTAGAGGTGAACTTAAGAAATTCACTGCTATTATTTAAATAGTCCAAGAAATGATTCAAAATTGTCTGATTACCTTCCCACAAAATACAAATGTCATCAAGGAAGCGAGAGTAGTATTTAATGTGCTTGTAATAATTACTTTTAAATACCACTGTCTCTTTCCAGTCTAACATTACCAAATTAGCAAAAATGGGGGCACACGCCACCCCCATTGCCACACCCTTGGTCTGTCTGAGGTATTCACCTTCATAGAATATATAATTGTGGTCTAGAACCAAAGACACTAGTTCAAGTGTCAAACAAACCTTGTCCCATTCTAGGTCACTATATTTCCTAATACTGTTACTGAAGGCTTCCATTCCTTCTTCTTTGGGGATACATGAAAATAAATCTACAGCATCAATGGATACAAATATTAATCCTTCTTTCCATATGTCTACAGGGTAGTTTTTGTTAAAAACTCCCACGAATCTTTAACCATATGGATGATTTTCCCATGCATGTGCTTGAGCATGGTATCTACAGCTACACCCAAAGGGAAAGTTTTAGACTTACTGCCTGAATTTATTGGGCAAAAAGGTGGATTGCTGACATTCTTGTGTATCTTAGGTATCCCCGCTATTGTAGCCAACTTGGGATGTTCCACTTTCAAAAAGTTATAGGTATCTTCCGTAATCCATCTGTCAATGAAAAATTCTTCCACATGCAAATCTATACGTCTGTGTGCGATGTTAATTTCATTAATAGATACAATCTCATAATTACCTGATAGGTGCAAAATCTCATGCATCTTGGAGGTGTATTTTAAACTATCATATATTACTACACCCCCTCCTTTGTCAGGTTTCATAACCTGAATACTGTTGTTTTCTGTCAAATCTTTCAAGATTTTGATCTGGTCCATAGTTAGATTATTTCTAAATTTCTTACCATTGATCTCATTCTGCATCTGATAGATGTGTTTAGTTACCATTGTGTCATAGATCAACACATTAGGATACATGGGAGGAACAAAACAACTTTTCTTCCTAAGTGTACTAGTCCTGTTGGATATTAGTTCAGTGTCAACTATGTTGTCCTCAAACATGATAGCTAAATTTAGTTTCCTAATAAATTGTTTAAATTCACTCAAACAGTCCACTAATCTGAAACATGTAGTGGGAATGTATTTCATTCCCTTGGACAGCAACTCAAAATGTGTTTTATCCAAAGTAAGATGTGTGTAATTGTATATTTTGAAGTGATTGTAACAAAAGGTCGTACCATCAGTAACAATACCCTGATCTGTATAAACATCTGAGTGATGAGAAGTTGTATTCTGAATGTCTTCTACCAATACCTCCCTTCTCCCCAATGGACTCGGTTGTTGTAGTAAGTGCCATTTACCTGATGAGAAAAAATTCTCTTCTTCCATTTTCCTCCCCTTTTCCAATCTGTATACCTTCCCTGTTTCCAATCCTGATGTTAATTTGATCTATCATCATGCTTGGGCTTATCTACATAATCATAAGTTCTGCCACTGTGTGGGTGTCTTTGTCATGTTTGTCTATAAGAGTGCAATCACTCCACTGATAAGCCTGACCCCTGTTGTACTGTTCAATGTCTCTTGATTTTTTTACATTTCTTGTTGTATATTTTCTTAGTTTTTTTGGTCAGCTATCTGAAATTGTTTCGCATACAATTTCTCCCACTGCGAAAATAATAAATAGTTGAGAATTGTTTCATTCAGCTGAGAATTGTTTCATTTTGTTTGGTTGCCAATATTCATTTTATTATAGTTGACATCTATTAAATGTGATTTTTCAGTACAGTTTCTTTTATATGTGATGTGTCACTTTAAATTTAAATTTATTTGGCGCCAAACGGAGTATTTAAACTGTTTTTATGAAGTTTGAAAAACGTTCTGATGAAGCTCACGACTGTGTGAGTGAAAGCGCTTAACCTACTGTTTAATAAATGAAGATTTTTTTATCCAAATGTATGGTTTAACAAGTGAAGATCATTTCCATACTATTGCTTGGATATTTTTAAAATTTTTGTTTGGAGAGTCGTCTTGCTACTGTCGCACTTTCCTAGGAATCTGGAGTTGTGTGTGTGTGGATAGGGAGCATGTTTTAGCATCCGTGGATTCCAGCGTTCATTTTCTTCAGTTCTTATCAAAGGTTATGTACTTATTAGATAAAATAATATTGAGCAGCTCTTCTACTAATGACGTCTCCTTAGCTGTTGCTCTGTTGTGCCTCACCATATAGGAGACCCATTCTATCCCTTCGATGTGTGGGATTGATGTATACAAGTCCCTAACTTCTACCGTTAAAAAATTCTTTTCATCATGATATTCTAAATCATTTATACTAGCCAAAAAACTCCATGAGTCCTTACAAATTTGGGTTTCTCCCTGGATGTTTTTCTTAAGAATTGTGTCCACCACCTTTGCGCAAGGGTACATAAAGGAGTTTCTAGCATCAACTAAAGGTCTCATTGGTGGATTAACAATGCTTTTATGGACCTTTGGGATGCCAAATAGGGCAGGAATCCTAGGTGGTGGCATAGTCAAATAACTGTAAGTATTTATGTCTATTTTAGCTTCTTTAAGCCTATCATTAATGTAAGCATTGATTCGAGCATATGCTATGTTTACTTCATTTTGCAACACAGAAATATAAGTCCTTCATCTTTGAATTGTAAAAATCTATACTCATTATGGCAACCCCCTCCCCCCTTATCTGGTTTCATAACTTTAACAGGGAGGCACTGCAACTTGTTTAACAAGACTTTTTCTATTCTACTTAGGTTATGATTTCTATGTTTGTTGTTTCTGTTTAGTCTGCAGTTCCTAAAATCTAATTCACAAATTCTTTCATACAAATTTAACATAGGATGCAAAGGTGGATTGAATGTGCTAGACACATAAAACTCTTCCTTTCTAACACTTTTGTTGCCTAGCATCAAAGTTAAATTTAACTTTCTAACAAATATTTTTAAGTCTAGTACTGCTTTTGCTACATCTGCATTTGTATCTGGCACAAAGGTAAATCCCTTAGCCGACAGTTCTTTAAGTTCATTTTTAATGACGGAAGGTGAGTAATTATATGCAGTAAAATCTCTATCTCTGTTGTATAATCACTCATGTCTATTATTGTCATGTAATGAAAAAGAAATGTTATTCAAATCAGTCCTTACTTCCAGCGTTTGTTTGTCTTCTGTCTGTTGCTGTTCTGTTACTGATAACCTTGGCAATGATTGTGGGTTTGTCCTTTGTTGTGAAAATTTTCATTATTCGGTTGCTGGTTGTTTGGGTAGTGCTCTGTTTGGTTCTACTCTGGGCCCTCGATATATCGTTGGTTAGATTGACTCTGGTTGTTCCTATTGTAATTGGCAATCCTTTCACTTCTACATATTGGAGTAGGAGTACGTTAATGTCCCTCACTAATGTTCACTGGCATCATTTCTGTTACATTAGTGCTGTCCACACCTCCAGGTTGCTTACGTTGTTACTCTCTGTGCCGCTAAAGTTCCTTGTATGAGATAAGGGTGGGTTGGAATAAGCTAAAATCACTCCTATATTGGGCATGGTCTCTATTTAGCTTTTTAAGCTTTGTTTCTTGTAGTTTGCTGATATGTTGGTCTATACTTGTGAAAATTCGATTGTAGTCAAACCAATAGTGATCAACACTCTGCCTTTATTTCTTGATCCAAGTGCATAATTTTAGCCTCCATGTTGTTGGCTGATCTTTTATGGTGTTTTATCATAGGTTCTAAGAGTTCAAGACCATGCTTATCAAAAAGCTTTACTAGGTCTTGATGGAAGACAGAACCTGCCTCCAGTCCAGTTGGGTATTGCCCTTTGATTTTGGTAAGTAATACAGAACACCATGTGCTGTGCATGTATCACAGCTACTGGAAGGTAGAGTGTGGGTGTGAAGAAGGTAAATAATACAGAGCATCATGTGCTGTGCATGTATCACAGCAACTCAGATGTAGGCAGTGTACGCATGAAGAAGGTACATAATACAGAACATCATTTGCATGCTAAAAGATTGAGGAGAGGTAATCACTTAACAGAAACAATAACATTTAAACAAGAACTCAAACATTTTTGTAACTTAAGGCTACCAAGAGAGCCCTTAGTATTCTACTAGGTCAGTTCAGTAAGAATGCAGGGTGTTAAATAAGACACAGCGCATCACGATTTGGCCGAATTTTACTAGCATAAAGCATGAATAAGATCATTAGCATAATTGTTAAACTAGAACTAAATAATAGAGAGAGCGAGAGAGAGAGAGAGAGAGTGGCATTCAGTATTTCCTCAATATTGCCTTCATCACTAATTCTGTACAGCTTTTATGGTCCACATTGTATTAATGTCAGGCAAAGACTGAACTTGAGTTTATTGGCTTTAGTATACTAGTATATAACCTAAGAACGTAGACAATAAACAATACCACAAAGATAATGAGGTGTATGAGGTCTATACCACAACCACCAGATAGGTTGTTAATGGGTTCTGTGAAGCTTTTGTATTGTTAACTTAAACATCTGTTTGATTATGGTCACACATCTGGTTTTGACCGTTTCAGTTCTTATCCTACTTGTCTACTGAGTTTCTTTCTAACCCAGCATCTTTGCCTGGATTTTTCTGCATAAGTCCTATGTGCAGTCAGAGACATTGTTCTTTCTTTCACTTTCTCACTCTCTCTTTTTCTCTGTCTCTCCAGATGTTGCCTGCTAGAGGATTTCTTTTCTCTTCTTCTTCTTCTTCTTTTGGAGGTCGCATTGTTCCATACCTTGAAATATAAAAGTTTATTCCAAACAGAATGAAGCAGCATGTCAGTGATATTTAATTTTTACTCTGCCATGGGACTGTAAAAACATCTTATCTGATAGAGATAAATATTACATCACATTTACTACAACTCTTAACAGAAGTGGTTATAAATACAATCATACCGTTGAAGTGATTTAAAAAGAGTATTTGTAGTAAAGTCCAGAGTCAAATTTCTATGTAGACAATCTGAGGTCAGCATTTATTACATCCATTTGGTAATAATGTGGACTTTATAGGGATATCCTTTTGAAGAAAATCTGCTTTTGCCATCTAAAATGTTGCAATAGGCCAATATAGTTTTGTTAATAAAAGTAACAATTACATCTGCATGTGTAATGATTCAAGTTTTATATGATGTCTTCCAGTCCTTTAGGAATGTAACACTATCAGCAGTGTACTATCAAATTATGAAAAATATATGACCAAAATGAAAGGGGAACTTTACAATAAAATTCAGGCACATTTCCAATAACTTTTTATTTTTATTTTTAAAAGGTCATAAATATTTTCATTTATTTTCCCAATATATTATGCCCTTTGGACCTAGGAGCAGAACTGTATAGTGCAATATATACCTACTTCCATCTAGGTCTTGATTTGACTTTGTCAGTTGAGACATAATTATTTGGACATTTTATATCCAAGTGAAGCACACTTGCACATGTTTTGGTCATTTAGTAACCAAGTACATCCAACTACATAGTTATATGTTTGTTTTTGGTAAGTGACTAATCATTTGGTATCAGGTACATTATGTTAGCCAGGTTCATGTACACCATGTGTGCATCAAAGTCAAACCTTCAGGGTATAGCTTATTCAAAGCTAATCATCTTCATTTGGATGTCGTGTGTCCTAAAAACAAAATAAAGAGTAGGGACGGATGCCATGGGAAATAAACATTTTCTAAACTATTTCCAGACACATTAAAAAGAATTGCCAGTATAACTAACAAGCAATAAATATACTGTACAGGTACGCAAACGTCTTCAATTATTTATTTCTTTATTTTCTTGGGGAAATGATATGTATATTTTGGGCAATACTCTTTTAAAGGAATATTGTGTAGCGTGAGTTTATTGAGAAAGTTGCTAAAGGCCATCGCTGTCATACTGTTACAGGTATACATGTCAGAGAACTACCACAAACCCTAATAGTTATACCAGCAGCAAGAAGTACTAAAAATAAAAGAAACACGAGACTTTGAGGAGCACTGGATATTTTCTGATGTGGTTTGCAGATGGAATGCTTATATAGTTAAAAGAGAACAGATCATAAACTGAAACACCTGCTTTGAGAGGTGTTTTCCATTTAATCTGAGACATAAAAGCAGCAGTAGTTTGAACAGAGTTGTAATACAAAAGTGCTTGTGCAGAACTAAATTAACACTGGAATGAGTTTGGGCATTTATTTTGTTGGACCATTCATCATTCTTTTTCCAGCAAAAAGAAAAATGTTCTTTTATTATTAAAATACTATAATCTGAAAAGCAATGACGGTGCTAAGTTTCCTTAAGGTCATATAGGTCATGTGTGATCAGATCTCTAAATATTTAAGCAATAACCCATCCCTGGGTGTGGGTAATGCTGGATTTACTCACGGTTGGTGTGGTTTGGTCACGAGGGCGAAGCCCGAGTGACCAAACAAAGACAACCGTGGGTAAATCCAGCATTACCCACAACCAGGCGTGGGTTATTGCTATTATACAATGACATTATTTAAGAAAAAAATACTTTTCTTAAATAATAGCATTGTATAATGCCTCTGTGCTGCTCTTCCACAGCTGTCCGGTATCCTAGAGCAGTTCTGATGTACTGCATATGCATATGCTTACACAGTATATCAGAGCTGTGTGTAGAGGAAGCAATGGAGAAAGGAAGATCTCCTTTGCTTAAGTTGTCTCGCTATGTTAAACAAGTTTAACATAACGAGATATCTTTAGAAAAAGCAACGGAGAAAGGAAGATCTCCGTTCCTTTTTTTAAAACTGTCTAGCTATGTTTAATGGGTTTAACATAGCAAGACAGCTTTAAAAAAAGGAACGGAGAAAGGAAGACCTCTGTTGCTTTTTTTTTAAGATATCTCGGTATGTTAAGCTCGTTTAACATAGCAAGATTACAGCAACAGAGCTCTTCCACTATCCATTGATGCCTAACACAAAAAAAGTAAAGACTTATACTAATGGAAAAGTCCGGGCAACCGGACATTTTTCCATTAGTATAAGTCGTATTTACAATGGGCATGCTGACCAATCAGCATGCACGTTTTGGAATATGGTGGGGGGGCATTGTATAATTATATTTAATAGCCTTGTAATCACTTATAATACACTATGCATTCACATTAAGCCTATTCCAACAGATTGCTGATAAACAATAACATTAGGTTATTAATTACATACATTTGTGGTGTGACTATATAATCTGACAAAGATATAGGTTTAACAAGTGCTGTGCCACATAAACTGTTTTCTTTGTTTTCAAACATTTCTTAGATTTAGGAAAGTAATTCCAAATGAAGACAAAAGCAAGAGAGGCTAGCTGTAATTGTTCAAGTTATCTTCATATTAATAATAGCAGAATATAATTTCAAACATTGCCATCTCTGCCCATCTCTCTATTTCTCTCGCCATCATTCCATATCTCTGTTTCATTCTTAATAAAACATCAGGTACAAAACAAATAATTTTTCAGTTCTTCCTTACTTTATTTTAGTTTTATTCAACCAGGAGTGTGATATATAGATCAATATGTGGGACTATATCTAACACTCACATTATCAAACCATTATTAGTCAAACCCACTTTGTCGAAACCTTACTTTATCAAATGGCCATTTAATCAAAGTTTTTTATAGAGAAAAATAATGACTGGCCAACCTACAGCCTGTGACAAAATTCTAAAAATTTAAAACCCACTCAAGTGGGGGCTTTGCCCCCATACACCCCCTTACTAAATATTCCAAATTCGAGTTCACACTACAGTGGGGAAAAGGGCAAAATCCTGATGATGGCCAACTGTTGTTTTTCCCTATGAAAAACTTCAGTGAAACCACTGTTCGATAAATTTAGGTTTCGACAAAGTGGGTTCGATTAATAGTGGTTCAACAATGTGAGTATTCAATGAAGTGATATAAACCCAAAAGGCAGATTTTTCAATAAATAATCAACATATAAGGTCACAGTCAATTTAAAATAGTATTTCATTTATAAAATCTGTAACAGACCTATGCACTGTATGATAAAGTGAAACTGACAAAACATATCCTTGTGTTGTATTCCAACGGTGCCTTTGCTTTGATACTTTGATAAATGGTGTTTAGTTTGTGGCAGGCCTGTTTGTGCAGAGACTAATGTTGTGATAAGGCTTAGGTGCTAAATTCGGGTTAATGGACAGGTTTAATGGGGAAGAGGAAGTGAAGTAAGTTAAGGTGGGGTTTATGTTGAAGAAAAGTGGAGGGGTTTTAAAAGCTAGGACATCAAGGGGTTTGGTCCCTTTTGGTTTGGGTTGCAGACAAGAATAGAGTCTGAGTGTCAAGGAAGCTGTTATCTCCAGCCTAAGCCTAGTGACCAGTGTGACTC
Organism: Protopterus annectens; assembly: GCF_019279795.1. Lineage (NCBI taxonomy): Eukaryota > Metazoa > Chordata > Ceratodontiformes > Protopteridae > Protopterus > Protopterus annectens. Next base: position 796,720,529 of record NC_056734.1, read on the forward strand.
AGGCAGCTTAAGTGGCCGCACAGGGTAAGCAAGGGAAGATGGGGATTTTGATAAGCCATTGAAATTATAAGTTAATCTTTTACACACACCACACACACACACACACACACACACACACACACACACACACACACACACACACACACACACACACACACACACACACACACACACACACACACACACACACACTCATACACACACACACACACACACATATATATATATATATATATATATATATATATATATATATATATATATATATATACATACACACACATATTAATTACACATACATATATACACATGTATGTACAGATAGATAGCAGTAGTAGTCATTGGTGGGTGTGAGGAGTATGGCTGTGTTTAGGTTTGTCTAGTGGTTGGTTAGGTGTGAGACTGATAAGTTTTAAATTTGTGTCTGGTTCAACTGGTAGCTTGGTTGGTGGTGATGTTTGTTGCTTGCTGTTGAGTCCCTTTCTATACTTATCAACCTCTTAGTGCGAGAAAACTGGACAAAGCCTCACATGGGGGGGGGGGGGGGGCAGCACGGGTCCAAGACTTGGAACACATTTTAAATGTTACTCTTATAAACTTAGAAAGTTGATAGAATAACAGGAATTCTGTTAATATGTATTTTCTGAAGAATACATAACAAAGTTAGAAGCTCAAATGTAAGTTGGAAGCTCACAGGTATGTCATTAGTTAGTCTTTACCAGTGTTCAGACTTTCCATGTAAAGTGCTCAGTGCTAGAAATGCATTTGTTTGGTCAGCACTATATGAGCACAAGTCCAGAGATTGGACACATTGCAAATATTGCTCTTATAATCTTAGAAAGTTGCTAGAATAGCAGGATTTGTGTTAACATGCATTTTCAAGGATACAAAGTTTGAAACTCAAAGGTATGTCATTATTTGATGCCTCAGTCTCTGCTTAGAGTTTCCATGTAACGTGTGCTTTTTAAAAAAGTAATCTGGTTGGTTGGTGCTACACAATCACGTGGAGTCACCTTACCTAACTGGCTGGTTGGATAGGTTCGGCTAGTTTGTGCACAGGTTTAGAAAGAGGAACACATGGCAAATGTTGCTCTTATAAACTTAGAAAGTTGCTAGAATAATTTTAACATGTATTTTCTGAAGTATATGAAGTGCAAAATCAAAAGTATGTCACTGGTTAGTTTTTCAATCCTGAGTGATTTGCCAGAGTACTGCAAGTTGTCTGAAAAACACATTAAATATGAAGCAAAACTCTGAACATTCTGTTGAGAATCTGAACAGGTGAGAGTTATGTCCCTCCCACTTAGTAAGACTGTTGTTATGGCAAATTGGTTATTTTGGTTTATGCAGTAGAGGAATTAAGGAAAATAGATCATGTTGCGTTTTATACTGTATGGTAGCAGGATGATGTACATGTTTTGCTTTGCTTTGTCTTGGGTGGATGTTTTGGTTTATGACAGCACAGAAGAGGCATACTATGTCATCATTCACAATTTTCTGCAGCATCCTTGGCTGACTCCAATTTTAGCCTCTTACTTCTAAGCTTTTAAAAAGGGTGGCTTTGGAAGAAAAGTGGTATTGTACATTTAGGTTACTGACAGTAATTAGGAATATAGATTGCTTTACTTCAGGAGGCATACTATGTTGCATACAGTTATTCTGTCAATGTCTCATGTAATAGTACTCATATTTGAAGAATGTCCTGGAATGTGCCTGATTATTTTTGGCTTGTTGTGGGTGACTATGGGTAATAATGCAAAAAAAAAAAAAAAACCCTCTGGCAGGAGGCACTCACTTATCACAGCTGGCTTGTGGAATTGATGGGTTATAGTAGGCACTATGGGTAGGGACGTGGTTCTTGTTTGGTATCATTTGAGTAAGGGTAGTAGTAGCAGGCAGGTTGCTTTAGTCAGTGGTTGTATATCCTTACTTATGTCTTTTTATGTTTTCTGAATGGTGGATGTAGTGGCACTGAAGGATCATTGGGTAGGTGGTGTAGACCAGGTAATGTTCCAGGAAGTAGTGGCAGCCAGTTCAGTGATGACACCAGCTGAAGGTATAGTAGTGGAGTCAGAACAAGGTTGGAGGAGTTGGGAGATGCTCAAGGTGTATAGCTACCCAGATGATTCAGATAGAAACAGATCCAGGGAAGCTAGGCCTTGAGTATAGGAATCTGGGGAGTCACTTATCAGCATTGTGCTGGAAGATTTGGACAAGATGTTTGGTTGACAGAGTTTTTGCAAAAGTTGCCAACCACTGATAAGAGCTTGGCTACAAGAGTTATTGGGTGAATTGTTGGACAGTCAGGCAGTGCCTATGGAGGAGCAGAATTTAGGAATGCAGACTATTTTGCCATTGGTTGAGCAAGTAGATGCTGCTGCAGAGTAGTGGCTATCAGATGTTAACTCAGGACAAGTTGTTCAGTTGGGAGTCATGGGGTTCAAGTATTATTTGCAAGGTAAGTTGTTGGTGCATTTAATACCTCATATACCACTGGCAGATAAAGAGAAGATTTGGAGAGAAGACTTTGTACATTTGTTTGATCTTTTGGGCATGGAAGGTGCTCAGCATTTGGCCCCACACCAGGGCTAAGTATTGAGCCAAAGTATTGGCAACTTTGGGTAAGAAGAGGTTGAACTGGTATAGAGCCAGAACCTGGGACAATTGGGTCCTAATTTTCATGTAGCTTATGGTTTTAATATTGGAAAGCTAGTGCACAGGACTCGCCTTTTTCAGCATACTTTATTATAATCTGGAAAGCACAGATGTTAAAAGGGGGTACCACCTGGTTTTGGTATGACCAAAAGTTTAGGAAGCTGAAAACTGTGTATAAGATATTGAACTGGGAATCTAGGCATCTAGATTCCTGGCTTGGTACTATGGTAGAAAGGTCTCTTGTTCATGCTCGTCAGGTAGGTTATCCAGATAAGGAGGTGGCACAGGAGTTAGTAAAGGGTTTTAATTTTGGTTTTAGCTTAAAAACAAATATGCAGGTTAGTTTGGTGAGTCCTAAGAATTTAAAGTTAGTGTGTAGCAAATACAATGTGGCAGATGTGCTGTTGATGAAGAAAGTGCAAGCTGGTAGGGTGTTAGGCCCTTCTGATACTTCCCTATTTGACCAATTTAGGTTTTGTTTCTTTAGAACTGGTACCTAAGAGGGAGTATGGAAAATTTATTTGATACACCATTAATCTCTACTGGAAGGAGGGTCAGTTAATGATCATATTGATGAAAGGGACATGGAGGTGCAGTATGCTCCACTTATGAGGCAGACCATTTAATTAATGCAATGCAAGATCCTTGGTTAGTTAAATTGGACACTGAGGTGGTAAGGCTTCTGCCTATTAGGAATGTTGATTGGTTGTGGTTAGGAATGTGTTTAGATTGTAAGCTTTATTATGATACTGCAATGCAAATTGGTTAGGCTATTGCTTGCACCATTCTTGAGAAGTTTAGTACGGTGATGGAGTGTGTTTAGCAGCAGTGAGTGGGGGGGGGGGGTCAGCAAGATGTGCATTATCTTGATAATTTTTTTGTTAATTGTTGAAGAGTAAAAAATGACACTTGAGGCCAAGCATTTTTTTCTTAATTTGTGCTCAGAGCTTGGAGTCCGGTAACGCAGGAGGGACTGGCAAACAAGTTAAAATTGTTGGCTTTAGAAACCAATGCAGAGGGAGGACAATTTTTGCCTTCCTGAGAATAAAATTCACAAGTGAAATTATTTGTACTTTGAGGACAGGGTGAAGATTTGAGTGAGAGATGTGATGGAACTTCTTGGCATGTTGAATTTTGCCTGCAGAGCAGTGTCACTAGGTAGGGTGTTTAGTAGGTCATTGGAGTTAGAAGCAAGCATCATTGGGTTTTAATATGGAGTGGTGCCAAACAGGACATTGATTTATGGCTGAGTTTTTTTTCAAGTGTGTAATAGTTTTGGCAGGGCCAACTGGATTCTGTGGATGAGTTAGATATTGTGAACATTGACAGAAAAAAGACAGAAAATCCACCCAAGGATGGCCAATCAACAAAATCCACAAGTGTTCCAATTAAAATGTAGTCCTTTAATACGAATAAAACTTCAACTTGAAAATAAAATGAAAAATAAAAAAGCTCAAAACTGTCCCTTGAAGATATCCAATAAGCGCTTTCGACTGTTGTCTTCCTCAGATCATATCATAGATATTGTGAGCAGGTACATCAGGGAGTTGGGATAGTGGTGATTTTTGAGGTGCATCATTTTGCTGTGGGTCGGCTGAGGAATTGGCCTCTAGACTGGAAGAAAGATTTGGCATTTTTGGAGTTGATGCCTATTTGGGCAGTGTTTGTTACTTGGCAACATTGCTTTGGAAATAAGTCAGTGATCATTCATTCAGACAATGAGGCAGTGGTTCATGTTTTCACTAGAAAGTCTGCTAGGCCAGTGTTAGTCCAGTTACTGTTGACAAAGTTGGGTTTGTTAGCTTTAAAGATTAATTTGTCTTTTTCAACACAACATGTGTCGTGCAATTTGAACTTTTTGACTGATAGTTTACCTTGTTTTCATTTTGACAGGTTTCATCATATGGAGCTCAATGCATATTTTTCAAGCTGTGATAGTGCCAGACGAAGTTTGCAGGATTGTGAGGTTTATAGATGATTGGTTTCTTTAGCAGTCTTTGTCTAAATCAACTTGGAGGGCATACATTTCAGCTGTTTCAGTCTTTTTAGCTTTATGCAATGTTTGCCTGTACAGAAAATGGTTTAGTCTGTGAGTTTGAATGGTCAATATTTGTTGCACAGGTGGAGGTTAGATGAAGCGGTTTGAACAGTTAAGGTGCATATGGCAGCTTTGTGTGCTATGGCCAGGTTATTGGGTTTCTGGGATGTTATGAAGCCTTGGGGAATTTTAAGGATATTGATAGGATAGGTGTGAGTTAAGATGGTGGAAAGTGATGAGACTGCCATTGGGTAAGGATGTTTTGATAATACTTTTAGGTGGTGTGTGCTATGGACATGATACAAAGAGATCACATTTTGTGATCAGTTTTAGCCAATTTTATGAATGTTGTAGTCTTTAAGATGAGTGAGTTATTAGTTACTTTATTGTGCTGTGATGCTTAGATTACTAATACATCACTTTTAGTTTGGTTAAATAGATTGACAGTAGATCAGTGGGGACAAGGTCAGCAAGTGGTGTTGCAGGTTACTAATGAAGTGTTATGTACATTTCAGTGGGCACTGTTTTAGTTCAGGATGCTGGGGTGTAATGTTGATAGTCTGTTTTTTAAAGATGTTTTGGGGAAACTGGAGTTAGCAGGACAGTTTATTATGGTGGTATGAAGGGCCTGGAAGGGGATAAAGGCTGATTGCTGTTCCTGTCATTCTTTTCAAATAAAAAGGGCTTGAGATTTGGTGGTAGCAGGATTATCTACTGATGATACTAAGTGAGCCGGGAGATGGGCTTATTATAAGCCCTGTTGGCTTATATTAGTTGATATCAGGTTTTATTAGTTAATCTGTAATTTAGGTGAAATGTTAGTTGTCTTGTTTCTCATGTGAATTATTTTTGATTTGTAGGATGCAGCAAAATTGGCATTGTGAGTCACTCCTTTGTTTATTTGGCTGCTCAGAGAGTGAAGGTTCATTGTTAAGTGCTTAAAGAGTGAAGATTCATTGTCAAGGCAATTTGTTAGGTTTGGCTCCATCAAAGTGGGAACTACTTTAGAGTTGTTGTAGAGGCATGCAGTAGCACCAATTGATGAAGAAGATTTATCCTTTCAATTTTCTGGAGGGCATCTCAGAGCACTTTTGATTCATTTAGGAGGGAATGATTTGGGTATAATTTCAAACAGGTGGTTGGTGGCACACAGTATGTTTGATTTGGTGTTGTTAAGGGAAGAGTATCCCAATGTGCTTTTTGTTTGGTCAGATATTATACCTTGTTTTGTAGTAGACACCAGTATGGTGTTGTAAAAATATTAAAGAGTCAAGGGATGTTGTTAATTATAGGGTGGAGTAAGCAAACCAGTCATTGGACTTAATGATGCTGAAACACAGGGGACTTCTGGATAAGGATCTGTTTTGTTTTAGGTCTGATTGTGTTCACTTGATCAGTGCTGGAGCAGACTTGTTTTTTCTATTAAGGAGTGGCTAAGATCGCTGTTTAAGGAGATGAAGAAAGAGGGAAGGCTGGTGGGTGTTGAGAGGGGTCTTTGAAGGTTGCCTCACTATTCCCCTTTTTTTGTGCTTTGGATGACATTGGAATGGAGGTAGCAGTGGTACATACCTCAGGGGTGTTTTGCTTGGTATACCATGTGGTGCTGTTAACACTGCTGTTTTGGAACCAGGTGGGTTGTTTAATGCTGCCTTCAAGGTGTCCTTAAAATGTTATTTGAAGTTATTGCAGTAGAAGTAAGAATGTTAACTGTTTTACTAATGTGAAAGTTATTCTGGATTTGTTTTGTACGGTCATGGAATAAACTGCTCACACTGGCCTACTTGATGTGGTTATTGTCTCCTTTAAATGAGCAGATGTGCAATATATATATATATATATATATATATATATATATATATATATATATATATCAGTAGCCTACAGCAGACTTGTTTTTCTCTGGCTTCTTTAGAATCTGTGCATTGCGCTTTGATCTGGGTTTATATTATGGGTACATTTGTTGTAGATTTCTCTTGGTATGGGCTATGCTTACACATCTAGTTTCCTTTTGTTGTGATTTGTTTAGTAGAGTGATATTACAATACACATCAGCATTACTACTAAGTGCTGGCTGTAGTGCCACATAGTTTTTGTTCGTTTGTCATAAATTACCACTATTCTGTGGTTATTAGCCACTTGCATTGATGTAAGTCTTACAAATATATCTGCTTGCCAGGCATTAATGTATAGTATTTTTTATAAATCCCACACATACTCAAACACGTACCATGCCTCCATGCCTTTTTGTTCTGCAATTATGAACAAACTCAGTGAGTACAGCTACCCAACCAGCAAAATCATTACACTAAAGTTTTAAAAAATGGCAGAGGTTGGTTGAGCTATTCTCCTGTATTTATTGTCATTATGCAATATCTGATGTCTTATTCATGACATAGTTCAGAGCTATGCCTGCTATGTTCTGTCTGAATTGATTTTCCATTCTGAAAAGTACATTCCGATATCAGCTTATAAAAATTGCCATGTCTCCAAATTTTGCATTTTTGCTGAAAGTTATTTCCTTAGAAACTCATTAAATGTGTTCTTTGCTAAACATTATGCTGACTGATGCTGTCACTTAGCTGTATGTGTCGATCATCTATAACATTTCTGCTATCTCAGTGATGTGGTTTTCCCATTTACCATTTTTAAAGCTGTCCCTACGTTTGCCCTAACACCTTTACTTTGCCATTGGTCTGTGGTCAGACTGTACTCCTTTTCTGTGTGCCACTCCTTTACCTTCAATATCACTGGAGTTTTTGAATTGTGAGATGAAGAAAGGAGTTTGTTTCATTATCAGATTTTATAGTTTATGATATTCCAAACCTAGGAGAAAAACAGTAATTATTTTATAAAACAAAATGATTACCTCATCATCTGATGCTGCTGAAACAAGCTCAGCACCTAAGAATAATGACTTTCCATCAATCATCATTAAAAACAGTGTCTACTACCCACACATCTATATAAGTCTGTGTTAACACTCATGGATTGCTTTTGTTAGGTCAAACATTTGGATGTACAGACTGTTGCTTTGCTTTGGGTTAGTACGTCACAGCAGTCTTACAATTTTCCATCATTTTACTTATACATTGAATCCAAATTTTTTCTACTCATTGCTTTTGTTTTTACTATCCCAAGGTGTAGCTCCTCTATACATGCTTGACGTGAAATTGCTCGAGTGTCAGTAGCATGAAGAAAAAGAGAGATGAACAGCATAATGCCAAATGCAGTTTCCCATAAGAAATGATTGCCTGTGTGGTTTCTAAGTGTGCATGACCTATGATTCACTAGTTTTGGTAGTTTTCACCCTTCTTTGAGTTGGTGTGACCATGGAGTTAGGTGTATATATACGTTTGTGGGTTTTGGGGCTTACCCCTGCATCAGAGTACAAAGGGCATGCCCCCCCCCAACCTTCAAGCATTTTTTTTTGTCCTTTTAGCACTTCAACTTTCAGGAAGTTGGAATTTTACAGTAGAACCCCAAAGTACACCTCATAGACTGGTCTCATAATCTTTTCTGCAGTGCTTTGGCAATTCCGAGTCTGTTTCATTTTGCTAAGTAAATACATTTAGCTAAAGAAATATCCATGTTTATTGTTATCTCCGCACTTAAGTTTCCTCTGCTATTCTGGTGTCATTAATGATTAAGGCATTGTTTTTATGATATATTACATTATCCATTTTCTATTTCTCTGTCCGTTTTTTCAGGGTCAGGTAACTGCACTGCTATTTAGGTATTATGCTCACAGAGTGGTCTGCCCCTTTGCCATTCGTTTCTCTGACTTAGTAGAGATTAAATATGATGATATTCAGTCAACAAAATGTTGCTTTTCATAGTCAACGTGAAGTGCTGCTGCTGCTGCAACTTCAATAACGATTCCATTCTTTGTAGAAGTTTAGATTTCAGTTTGTTAGAAATGGACTCCAGTAGGTACTGATTAATTGTAAGTTTAAAATGCATGCTAAAGAAGGTCAAATGCTGCTCTTTGTGTTAAGATCATGCCTTGCAGGGGGATATGTTGGGGTTCAATTCCCAAACATGGTGTGGCACCATCTTTGTTCATTTGGGAAGTGGTTTTGAAGTACCTTTGATTATAGATGCTTTTGTCTGGCAGTTGACATAGGCTGTGAGCTGTTATTGAGCTATTTGCCATGCTGCAGGGTTGAATCCCTCAGCTTTCATTTGCGTATTTGCCATGGTGAAGGGCTGAATCCCTCAGCTTTCATTTTTCTATTTGCTGTGGTGCAGGGCTGAATCCCTCAGCTTTCATATGTCTATTTGCCATGGTGCAGGGCTGAATCCATCAGCTTTCATTTGTCTATTTGTTGTGGTGCAGGGCTGAATCCCTCTGCTTTCATTTGTCTATTTGCTGTGGTGCAGAGCTGGATCCCTCAGCTTTCATTTCTCTATTTGCTGTGGTGCAGGCCTGAATCCCTCAGCTTTCATTTGTCTGTTTGCTGTTGTACAGGGTTGAATCCCTCAGCTTTTATTTGTCTACTGTGTGATCTTGAGCAAGTCGCTTAACCAGACAGGGCTTTGCGGCAAATGGGCATTATGGATAAACTCCTACATAGTCTTATGGAGTGCATGATTTGTAATTACCTATGAACCTACATGAAAATAAGTATTCTTTTCTTTTTAGGATTATCCCTTTTCCATATTTGATAATGATCTACTTGTATAGACATTTATATTTTGTCTGTCATCCTGCACTTGGCTAAGGATTTACCAAGGCCTACTCAGTCAGCATCAACTTGTAGCACTATTTGAGACACTCAGATTATGGCATCACTTCCTCTGAACACATACCATGCATTGACTGCTGTAGTGTTTGCTGATTTTTCTCGGTCCATTTAAGTCATAGATCCTTATTATCTTTTGCCCTCCTTGATTGTATACTGATAGTACTAAAGTCTTCAATGAATCACTAGCTATAAAGTAATATCTAACAGGTTTCTTAGTCTCATGGCATTTCTTAGGGGGTGTGATGTCATTTATCACTTTTACTTTGACTGAGTCTCGTTACAATCCCTTGCCGGAAAATTTAGACCTACAGAACCAAGGTACATCTTTACTATATTCGCATTTTTCTTTCTAAAGTGTTTGCTTCTTTTATGTCACTCTATTGAGTTCTATACATTGTGTTTTATTATACTTCCCCCATAGATAATTGTCACATTTGAAGAGTCTTTCATTCGTATAGCTTGTATGATTTTCTGTCTTATATGTTGGAATATAGCTGATGCAGAGCTCAGAGCAATGCAAATATCAGTCTGTTGTATCTTATGATCATTAATTTAAAAAAAAAAACGGGGGATGAAGAAATTCCTTTCTGTATAGTTCAAGTTGATGGTGCCTTGAATTCAAATTCAGCTTGCTATGCACATCTGAGTCACTGAGCTCACCGAATACATTGAATGCAATGCAAATGACACTCATTCTTTATGCAGCTGTAATGGTCACCACCTATTAGTACATACCATAAATTTGGGATACATTGACTTTAGGGGTGTAACCATGGGAAAGAATTAAGAAACGGGTTCTGGCACCATTTTTACTTTCACTGTTTTGTCTGTGGGTTCTGGCACCATTTTTACTTTCACTGTTTTGTCTGTGGGTTCTGGCACCATTTTTACTTTCACTGTTTTAACTATTTACTTTGGTTTATGTAACATTCATTTAGTTTTCTTTCTTATGTGAAATTGTTTATTTCTGCATAGTTATATTGAAAATGGTATGGGATTTCCTTTAGTACCTCAAGTACCAACTATTTGCATCCCAATTGTTCACTAATGATTTCTCACAAGTCTCACAAATGTATATACTTGTTTTTGTCAGCAAGTTAAAGAAGGGATTTTTGCAGACGTTTACCCGTACCACCAACACAGATGCTCTGTCATCGCATACAAACAGCTCTAAACAGACTGCCTCTAATGTCACGGCAACTCACAGAGAGTACCTTTAGATAGAAATCACAGATATTTCTAAGTGTTTCAGTCTCTACATTAGATACACCAGCAAATGATTACATGAGAGTAACTAAGCCATGAACTGCTGGAATGTGACCTAATAAAAGTAACTAGAGGAATGGCTGGGTCTTTGTGCAACATGACTTCATACCCCTTTATCTTTCCTATGTCTTTAAATAAATCTATCCATATTAATTTAAACGCTTGCCAAGTGTCGCACATTTTAGTGATATTGCTACATGATGCTCAGCGATGATTGTTCCTCATGACTGTGCAGAAGTACAGCACAGGAAAGCATGCATGTCCCTTCTAATACACAAACAATATATGCAGTTTTACAATGTTTTCCATCTGTGCTGTGCTGATGAGATCATAGCAAGGCTGAAATATGCATATCCACAGCTAGTAGGGTTTGGCTTTATTGGTCTGAAATTGCCCATTAAAATGATGAAGCAAGTCATGAGCATGCAGTATTGCCAAATAGCTGAAAAACCTGATGTTCATAAGGGTCATTTGCATATATCCCATGTGCCTCTGATGCAATAGATTTGGGATGTCACTCAGTGGAAATTCTAGCTTTGCTAGAGTTTTCATTTTATTTTTACTGATTGTTTTTTTCAGTGACCTTCTCACTTATTGTTGAAATATTAGCAAAGGCAAATCATCAACTTCCACCTTTAATATCATGTCCAGTAACAAATCTACTATATCTCCCACAGAGCACACCAAAGTCCTGGGCATTGAGATGGATAACAATCTAAGATTTGATATTCATATTTGCCAGACCATCAAGAAAGTTCACAAAAAGCTAGGTACCCTCTATAGAAATAGAAAATTCCTTATCCAACAAACAAAAGCTACTATATCTCACACTGACCTTATTTCTACCCTCCTCTATGCCTCACCTATTCTCACCAACCTTAGAAAAGCAGACCTAGCTAAGCTTGACTCCTGCTATAACAAAATAGCTAGATTTGCCTGTGACTATCATTTAGATTTCACCACTGCTCATCCTTGAAGCCGCTCAACTGGCTGGAACTTCCTCAACTCCTGCATTACAACCAACTCTCTCTGGCCTATAAAATTTTATATCAACCAAAAAAAAAAAAAAAACCTGCATTGCAAAGTCTACTTCACCTCCACACCAATAACAGATCTCTTCGCTCCAGTAACACTTATTCTCACAGTAACTAAGTCAAATAATACAGCAGGTGATGCCCTCATTTTTAATTATGTACCCAAAATATGGAATGCTCTACCCTATAACATAACTACTATGACATTCTTCATACAGTTCAAAAAAGCATTAAAACTGCATCTCACTAATAACTGGCTATGCTCTTGCACTTCACCAGGCTAGACCCTCCACTATGTTAGACCCTGCACCACCTTAACTATCTCACACCTCAAGAGGAACAGATAGGTCTGTAGTCTATTACTGTAGAAATACATACAATAAAATAGACTGTTATGATTTTGACCCAATAACCTTTAAGAAGTTGTTGGTTTACACATGACTCCCTCCAGCAATGATTGAGGTCATTATATATATCTCTTTAGACTAATGAAACTATTACTCTAAAATTTCTCTGTTTTCAGTAATTGTGACTGCTGTGTATGAATATACTACTATTAATTAAGACTCACTGCTTTTTGTATCTAATATACTTTGTAAACTTTGCATCTTTTTTGCTACATGTTATTCCTATGTGTGGAGCTTTTCTCCCCGGGCCTCCACTGAAAATGGATCTGTGTCCAGTGGACTCCCAGTTAACAAATGTAAAATAAATAAATAATAAATAAATAATAAATAAATAATAAATAAATAATAAATAAATAATAAATCCGTTGCTTCCAACTAACTACAAGTGCCTGTTTTTGACCTTATTTTGTACTTTTAATTTGTATTTGCATTCTACTGTCTGTTTGAATTGACTGAACTGTTTTTGTTACATTTCACTGTATACTCTACTAGTTCAGCTGTAGCATAGCCCTTTTCCAGGTTTGCTGTTTCTGAGTTTGTTTTGTAACTTCTGAGCATCAAATTCAAGCCATGTTTGTTGGTGCATGCCCTTCTGCACCCTTGTGGAAAGAGACCACTGTCTGGGCCCCATCTAATTGAGGGTGATTGGACTAGACGTCAGAGACAGCTAGTTTGAGTTAAAAGGGTTATTTCTTGTTTTATTATTTTAGCCCCCCATTTGCACTTGTTTGCATGTACTTCACCATGATGCACTTCTGCGTAGTGGTAGTTACCATTGGTGGTTATAGATGCAAATGTTTTGCTTGTTAAAATTTCCCTTCGTATTTTGCTTGTGATTTCCAAAAGTTTTTCATGGCCTTGCTCTACTGTCAGGTGGAACACTAAGCCTTGTCTTAGAGGTACTAACACACCTCTCACTCACTAGCTTTTCTGAAGTGTGACCTCTTTTCCTGACCATATAAATTTACCTAAGACCATATGGATGGACAACTTCCCACAGTTTCTCCAGCCTGCTTGGTCGACATGGACATTGTGAGGCAGTGTAGCAACTGACTCTTGTTGACCGATAGCCCTCTACTCCTAGTCCACACAAACTCAACACGTGAGAGATGCAACTATATTAAGAACCCTGAATCCATGCTGTCTCACACACCAGTCAGTACACATGACAATGAGCAGGTTGTCAGCATCCACACCTCACCTCCTACTTCACCCAAACCCATATCACACGTACCTACATATGTGGTGGTCCTCACCAGAAGCATACTAAAATACCAGAGACCTCCCAAACACAAACACATAATACTTCCTCTGCAGAACACAATGCACATAATAACTCACACACCAATATCTCACCTGTCAAGCCCTTAAGGCAAACCATAAAGCCAAACATATTAGTCATAGATTCCATCATGAGACACAGATGTCTCTCTCAACAGGCTGGATAAGGAAAAGGTCATGGTCAGCTGTCTGTCAGGTGCCAGGATACACCATATCACACATGTACTCAAGTCTCTGAACAACAGGTACTGTTTTGACTCCGTCATAGTCCATGTGGGTGTGAACGACTTGAGATGTACCTCTCTAGAATATATGAAGAGAGACATGACTGAGCTCTTGGACTATGCATCTCAGGCAGGTATGTCCCTAGCCTTAAGCAGCATTTTACCTTCACCTAGGATGATGCTTCAATTCAAACAGAAAAAGATAACTGGCTTAGTTTCTGATGTCATTCCAAGGGGATCCATTATCTGTCACCCTGGGATGACATGATCGACAGACTTCGATGCTTTGGCAGAGATGGCCTTCATCTGTTACCTCTTGGATTTTGGCTACTGGCTAGTGCCTTTTTAGGCAGTGTCTCAAGGACAAAATTTCTGATGAAAAACTCCATCTAAAAACAAGCTCAAGGTTATGCTGCTAAACGCTAGGAGTATTAACAGAAAACTGTACTCACTGGAAGCAGTCATCACCTTGAAAGACACCCCCATTTGTTCAGTCATTGTGACCTGGTTCAAGGCTGTGGAGAGCACCCCAGACATACTTGGTTACACTGTCTTCCACATGTTCAGACCACATACTGAAGGCATGAAAACTAAAGGAGGAAGTATATCAATATTCATTAAAAATAAATACACCTCCAGATTGGTTAAACAGTATGATTCCCTGGAGATACTTTTGGTGCAATTAACTGATGGTAGAACATGTACTCAAGTCATTGCCAGCTACAAGACCACTTCCATGAATCAGGACATGCACTTTGCCTACTTGGTTCTACTTGATTCTATCAAGATAATCTGAACACCGTGGTATTGGATGACTTTAACTACCTATCCATTGACTAGGTAAATTACTCATGCTCAAACTCACTTGCCCAAAGGATCCTTGAGTTTAACTCCAGTGCCCTGGACCAGCTGGTTGACACTCTCACAAGGGGTGCCAACATCCTGGATCTGGTGCTTATCAATATGGGGTACCAATGTAGCACCCCCACTGTGAGGTCTTCCTTATTGAAAGCTGGCCACAAATCAGTCTCATTTGAAGTAACTGTCACACCTGCCCCCCCCCCCCCCCCAGCAGCAAATAAACTAAAAAACTTCTCCAAAGCAGATTATAACCTCTTACTGAATGGTATAAATAGCTTCACTGCAACTCCCCCTAAGATGGAACTAGCAACTATGCCAAGTTCTACACCAATGCTTCATGCAAACACCTGTATAACTGCATTGACTTGGCCGTGCCTGATAGGACCAAAACAAGCTCCTCAAGGAAGATCAAACCTGCCTTGTGGACAACTGCCATTGGCAGGCTTTACAATAAGAGGAATAAATTGCTATCTAAACTGGAAATGCTCCCTCCTCAGCTTAAACAAGTGAATAAGACTTATTTTTAAGCCCTTGAAAGCAAACTATGAATCCAAATTAGGTTCCTCAACTAAAGCCAACCATAAGGCGTTCTTTAGTTACATCCATAACCTAAACGGAAAGGCCTAGATTTATGCCGAACTAGTAGTTAATGAAACCACATATACTGAGCCTGTGGAGATAGCTAACCTGTTGGCCGACAGGTTCTGTGAAAACTTCACTCCCCTGTCCCAGCCACACGAACCCCATGACAGTCCTACCACCTGTCTCCTACCTTGTATTGATAAAAAGCAGGTTATAAATGCACTCTCTAAGGCCAACAACACACAATTTATGGGACCTGATAACATCCCAAGCTGCATCCTACAAGGGCTCCAACAAGAATTAGTAACACCATTGGGTACTCTTTTCAATCATAGTCTAAGCACTGATTTCATCCCAGCTGAATGAAAATTGGCCACTGTTATTCCCTTGTACAAAGATGGTGCATCCACTGACCCTGTGGACTATGGACCTATTAGCCTGACTAGCCTTATCTGCAAAGCCATGGAGCGATTGATCATGGACCTCATCAACAAAGATATAGGTAATCTACAAACACTTGTCCCTACTTAGTTTGGATGTGTCAAAGGGAGTTCATGCCTGTTAAACCTGGTGGACTTCTTCGAGACAGCCAACAAGGTCCTGGACAAGCAGAAATCTGTATATATAGCCTACCTAAACTTAGCCAAGACGTTTGACACTATCCCCCACTCTGGCATCATTGATAAACTCACCCAGCTAGGCAGCAACCCTTATATTGTTAGATGGTTCTTTAATTGGCTCACTGATAGAACCCATATAGTCCAAATAGGGGAATCCACCTCCAACAGCAGATTTGTAAACAGTGATGTTCCACAGGGATCAGTCCTGGGACGTCTACTGTTTGGAATCTGTTTCTCTGAAGTACAAAGTTTGCTGATGACTGCAGACTGGGAGTGGTCATGGAATCTCCAAATGATGTCAACATCTTACAAGAGGGTCTTACACAAACAAATGATTGGTGCCAAAGTCATGGCCTTAAACTCAATGTAAAAGAATATATTATCATCCCTTTGGGTAAGGGCAATGTTCATGCTAATTACCACATCAATAGCAACACCTTAAATACACACTCAGTGGTGAGAGACCCGGGCACACAGGTTGACAGCAACCTTACCTATGACCACCATATCTCCACAGTGGTAAGAAGGGCATTCTATATTGCTCGTCTCATAAGTAAGTGCATCGCCTCCAGAAAAAAAGAAGTTATAACCTCCCTGTACTCTTCCCTCATTAGGCCAATAACTGAGTACAATGCCCCTTTTGGTATGTACCTTTCCAAGCACCATTGGAGAGACCACAAAGGTTCCTCAAAAGGAAAATTCAAGGTCTTCAACAATTGTCCTATGTGGATCATCTGAAATTGCTGTCACTTTATTCTGTTTCATACAGACTACTCAGAGGCAATCTCTGCCTTGGATATAAGGCAATCTCTGACCCTGGATTATTGGAAGTGCTGCATCTCCATAAGTCAAATGGTACTTGGATCACTCACTCTAAAGACCTTAACCTGGTATGTGATATTAATCGAACCTGCTGGTGGGACAGATTTGTCTCCCAGAGGTTACCACACCTTTGCAACAGTCTCCCACTTCTGTCAAACAGAGCTCCTCATTGCCCCTCTTTAAATGCAATCTGGACGATTCAATGGGTAACCATAAATTCACCCCAGGGGTTCCACCTGTGTCCCTCTTGGACAGGGGCAATAGGCGCTGATTGCTGAAATATGGATAGAACTGGCTAGACTTCTATGGCCCCTAGGGCCATCCATTAGTCTAGTAACTTCCTATGATCCTATGATCCTATATAAGGCCATATTCTAAGAGACTTGCTCTCAGTGTAAGGGACCACTTACACTGAGAGCAGATCTTTTAGAATCTGGTCCAATGTGCAAGCCTATTTATAGATAGGCATTACACAATAGTAAGTAAATTATACTGAGAACAATCCTTTTGGAATCAGGGCAAACATACACAGAAAGGAACTCTTTTGGAATCTGGCCCATAAATTAGACAGGCATAAGATCTCTATGACAGTAATAGGCAGTTACAGGGACTGGTTGCCATGATATTTTGGGCTACTTTTATGACAGTATCTCCTACAGATGTGAAACGTACAGGCTCACATATTCATTTTGCTAGATTTTGTAATAGGAATAGTAGTGAAATGTGTGCATCCTTAAGAAGGCAGAGAAAACACACCTTACTTACAGCACACATTCTGAATACTGTGCGACTCTTCAGATTGCATATAGATTCAATCAATGCTGCTATTCCTCCCAAGTATGCTACCCAAACATGCAGCATTACTGTCTCAAATCTGCATGACGTAGCCTATACCCACCTGAGTGGTACTTAAGTAAATTAGGCCAGGAGGTATGCATTTATATTACACACCATAGTGTGTGTGATGCTGCACATAAGGAGCATACTTCTGCCTATCCTCACCTCTGTCACCTTTGTGCCATGAAACTGTGCGAGACACCCGAGCATGCATGTGTGGCCTTCCATTTTCCAGTTAGCCATTCTGTATAAGTCACATTGCCAGTGTGCTTTTCAGGCCACCATCTTGTTCCTAACAGATGTGACATCATTTCCAGGAGAAAGTTGGAAGCATGACAACGTCTTCCTGCCAGAGAACACAACCATGGTATATGATAATGTTTTATTCGCCTTCATTGACATTTCAGGTGTATATGTTGAGCTGTTATCAAGGTATATTTGAGAAACTGCATGCCTGGCATGACCTGAATGAGAACTAGCCCTCAGCCATGGGCATCACTAGGACCAGAGAACTCTGTGAGTATCAGTTTGATGATCTGCCATGTAGGATAACTGATGAGCTGTATCCATGAATAGTATAGCAAGCATTTGTTTTCATTGTTTTTACATTGTTTTTGTTTTTTATATTATCTTGTTGTTTGGTAATGGTGTTTCTACTTGCAAGCAAATGTCAAGGTCATCCATGAAGTTAGGGCTGCTTCTGTGTAGATCTTCTTTGAAAGCTGGAGGTGGAAACAAAGCATGTGATATGCCCATATGTTTTGTATGGGCTTCTGCAAAACCCATTTCTATGGTGGGGTCATGCTGCACAATGTTATAGTGACTGCACAGCAGCTGGTATGTTCCCAACTATACCTGCACCATATTCACATTATGTGTTTTACTGAGATTGCAGGGGAAACACAGTTGCCTCCTGCCTATCATGCAAGTAATGGGAAATTGTTATAGACCATTCTAGCATCTCACCTTACAGCTATCACAGATCCCTGATATGTATTTTATCATTCAGCATGAACAGTACAGGATGCCAACTCTTTTACCTTCTGCAGGATGCAGGAGAGGTTTGAAGGCAGTGATGGTTAGTTAAACCCGCAATGGCTGACATATTCATTTATGTTAGGATATTGACTTATGGCTACTTTCCAATTTTTGTCTCTTTATTATAAGTCTGAATGATAAATTTGCTGTCTAGGCCATTAACTTGGTCCTGTGCCTGCTGAAGTTAATGGGTTTAATGAGGCTGGGAGAGCCTGATCAGAACAGGCTCTGGATTCAATCTAAGTGGAACCTCACCTGCATTGCCCAGCTGCAACTATAACAGGTGGTGGAGGCTGTGGTGAAGTGAGCAATGGGCAGATACAGGGCACATGTGTAGAGCCTTTTGGAACAAATAGCAGATTCACTACAACAGCCATGCCTCATCATTGGGTGAGCAGAAAGGGTGCAGCTCATACTGCCAACTGCACTGATCCCTTTCATGATCTGGGGAAAATTTTGGGATGAGGCAACTACTTATTCCCCACACTCTACCCAGCCATCTGCACTTTGTTCCTGTTATGTGCTGTCCCATACCCTATGTGCTGTGCAATAAATGTTGTCTCTCCAGTATTAACTAAAAGTGTAATCCATTTTCTTCTACAAATCTATACAAGAGCTAAACAGTCTTTTTTTTTAAATATTGCTATTCAGTTTTCTAGTCAAGATGGAGTGAATTTTTTCTTTGAAATATAAAGCAGTTAGCTCACAGGAGTGGCACTTTAGTCTTTTTGATTGCCAACTATTTTGTTTTTTTTACATTCTATCAACCGATGTCCGCAATACATCTACTCATCAGTTTGCTTTGCTCTCCCTTTACTCATATTCTCAGTGTGTCACACATGTGACAGGATCTTTCAAAGCAATGCCAATTTTTTAGCAAAACATAAAAAGCTCATGTAACTTTAATATGGCACACCTGGAATCTGTGCTTGTTTTAGAATGAAAGATCAATGAAAATTAGACTGAAGGTCAAAATCCAATAAAAAGACATACGTGGCATGCTACATATATACATATATCATGTACATTACATATATCATGTACATTACATATACATTACATATGTCATGCACATTACATATATCATGTACCCTACATATATCATGTACATTACATATATCACATACACTACATATATCATGCACAGCAGCACATTAATACCTCCATGTTTCCCCCAGTTTTACAGAGTGTCAAAAATGAGAGAAAAATCTGAAGGCAAAACTTTTCTATAAGTATAAGCTGCTGGAACATGTTATTATATCACTATTATACAGAAGTCAGACATTCTTGCACACACACACACACACACACACACACACACACACACACACACACACACACGCACGCACACGCACACACACACGCACACACACGCACACACACACACACACACACACACACACACACACACACACACACACACACACACACACACACGTGTATGTATATATGTGTGTTTGTGTGCTACTTCCTTGGGGGATCTGCTGTGAAACATTGACTCCCTAGAAGCCAATGAGCTAAAAGGTTGAAAAAAATGCCTAAAACGCAGAAGTATTTCAAGTGTTTTCTCAAACCCCATTGTACCCCTTGATGTGGGAAGAAAGCTCCCAACACCCCCCAAACTTATATATACCAACTCCAAATTGCACTAATTCAAAAAAGAGAGAAATCTCCCTGAACAATCGAATCATAGCTGGTACACACAGCTGCACTGGCAATGATTTCCTATGAGAAACAGTGGTCAGTGTTATTCCATTCATCATTTTTTTCTGCATGGTACTGATGCTCCAGCAATTTCTCCTTGAGCAAGTGTAGGAGCCATCCTTTGGGCCTCATCATATGTGGTCATTTAGAAGAGGCATTTGTAAAGTTTGTAAAAACAATGCGGAATTTTGTTCCCTGAACACACATTTATTGAGCTTCAGCATTCAACCTTGGAAAAATCATAAAAGCTGTCTCCATCTCTATCATTATGCATTGACTTTCAAACTGTGTCTAGTTGTCATAAGTCATCCTTATATTTATTTAGAATATCTGCATGCAATTCATAAAAGTCACAAACAAGATTCTTATATAAATTAGTCTGATCAGTTTGCTGAATTATTATTTTAAAACAGAATCCTTGTTGCACACTTTGCAGTGATTATTCCTTTAACATTCCATGACAGAATGTGTAATACATTACCTATACTAGCAGCCTTGTGGAAGGTGAAAAAAATATATGTTTAATTTGTCCTTATTCTCTACTACAAAGAATTGCTTCACCCTCACCCATCCCCTTAATATGCAACTAAAATGTAAAAGTGTTAAAAAAATGTTCCAATTAGTGTCTGCCAGTTAAAATATATTTAGATAAATTTGTAACGTTTTATTCTACTCAGTCAAACTGAACACAGAAAAAAAAGTTGCACAATAATATAATATTTAGATAACATAAATATTACTTTTCTCACATAGCAGTAGCAGTAGAAGTATTTTTTTGCCTTATTACTTTATTATAGCATTTTTACAGCTTCAAAAACTAGCAACCACTGACTGCCCAGCAGTGAAACAAGTGGACAAGGTTTTATGCCTCTTAACTAGCTACTTGTATAAGCAGGTAATGGGATCCTGCTCAGGATTGGATGGTGACCTGTTCTAGCCATAAAAACAAGAAAGGACATCAGTTTTCATGTTACAGCAGAACTGCTGTTTTGATGTGTCATCTGTCAGTTTTCAACCTCAGAATTTAAAATTGGTATAGATTGAAAACAAACATATCTTACATAGCTCAGGATGTCACATATTGCCTATCTTGAAGTCTGTGTAAAAGCTGCCAGATCTCTTTAAGAAGATTGATGCCAACAAATGAAATACAGCTGCAATTTATGAAAATGTTTCCTAGATATTATTTTTATAATGTGAAATGCATACTGGGTAATTGTCTGTAAATGTGTAAATCACTTGATACATAAAGGTGAATTATTTTATTTATTTATTTTTAGTATAGGTACATTTGAAATTCAATGTTATAATCTTCTGCAGTGTTTATTTTTTACTGTAACTTTTCAAAATTGTGATCTCATCTAATCATGCTGAACATGGCTGCCAGAAAAACTAATGACACTTCATTACAGTAATAATCCTGTCTTCTATCCAGATGGCACAATGAATGTAGTGTTATAGCATTGCCTAATAATCAGACATTGTACAGCATGAAACATGACTTTTTCCAACAAACATTTTGTTTGACAACATCATCAAGTTATATGTCTCAGTCGTACAGGTATCTGTTTTTATTATGACATATAGGATGTTGCATCTCCTTCCTGTTTTACCAATTAAATGGGATTTGAAAGAGTCGAGAGAGATAACTAGACCAACAGTATAACTCTAATATTCTTAGTGTGTTATTAGGCCATGATAAAGCACAAAGTGCATGTATAATCAATAATGCAATCTGATGTCCAGGCTATGGCAAGGGGTAGAATAGCAGGTTGATCTATTAAGCTGATAAAACACAACTGTTGTTAAAAAAATGCAAAATCAATCAAATATGTATTTGACCAGTGTGATCCTAAGATTCTATTATTGTTCAAAGAACAAAGTAATTTTACATGATATTTGAAGATATGATGGTCATAAATGTTGATGTCGATCCTATATTTACAAGTAGCTATAATATCCCTGTAACTTAATATGTTTTAGAACCTGTATGCAAGTTTATAACGTTGGAGAGGTCCTGCGTTCATTTGTTAGAATGATTTGTATTGAAGCTGCATTTATTAAAACTGCCTATTTTTGAAAATTCAGCTCAAGAACCTCAAGTTCAGCAGATGTAAATACAATGTCTGTGGTGAATAGCAATCAGGTAATGGAGAGATTCAGTTGTAGGTGTCTTAGTAGATTGACAAGTGTCACACACGAGGTAGTTGGATTAGTTTTTCAGTACTGACACTGCAGTGCAAGAGTGCACCACTCCAGAGTGTACCTTATTTCAGATGAAACATTAAACAGAGATGTTTGTAGCTCAAGTGGATGTAAAAGATCCCATGGCAGTTAATGAAAAGAGCAGGGAACATTCCCTGGTGTCTTGGTCAAATGTCCACTAGTCAGTATGAATACCACTTTGGATCTGTCCTGAAAGGAGACCATTGGCCTAGTGGGACCAACCTGGTCAACAAAGTGTAAATAAATATATTTATCTACGTATACCCACACACACTCTGACTCTGACTTTCATCAGATTATTATACTTCTGATATCAGTGAATATAAGCATAGCACCAGTTCATAACAGGTCACAACAGGGGAAGCTCAGAGGATCAAGTTGCAGAACTGTGGCTTTAACTTAGATGAGGTAATCACAGAATATCCTTCCCTTTATTTATGGTAGCAGATTGCAGTGAAAGGAGTTTTCACCCTGGTTATATACTGAAATACAAAAACATATCAATTTAATAATCTCTTCATTCAATCTTTGATAACTATGTAAAATTTGTTAGAGAATATCTTATTCAAGGGATCATCTGGAAGTCTTGACCTGGTTATGGTCTCGTATCTATAGTGAAAACATAATGCAAATGTTGGTTGTGGGAATTATACTAAGGTTAGCAAGCTGTAAATGCTCTGTAGACAATTGACTTCACATAATGAGATAGCTAGTCTGGATCTCCTGGGATAGTGCTGCACCCCCCAGTGTCTTGCCCTCCCTGGTAAGGTCAGGCATAAAGCTGTCTCCTTCAAAAATAAAATCAACTGTTTAATCACATTAAAACTAGTAATAGTTAGAAACTATTCCAAGGCAAATTACCTTTTACTACATGATGGTTTGTCAAATTTCAGTGTCCCTCCAAACCATGAGCACACAGCAGCCTATGCTGAATTGCTTCATGAAACACTCAAAGAATATGACAAAAAACATCAGACCAAAAAAATACAAGAATTCTCCAGGCTATTCAACTACCTCATTTTATTCCAAGCAAATCTGGTACCTTGGCCATTCATCTTTTCAGGACAATGAACCGCAAGCGAAAGGTCACTTTTATACAGGTTAGACCCAGTTGACTAATAATTAATCAATTATTTAGTAAACTTCAATTAATTCATGTTAAATTTTAAATAATTCCCTATATAAAAAAACTTTAAATAATGTATTTATTGATTCAAACTTCATTTGACACACTCATTTCATTTTAAAATGTTAAATTCACTTCCAAAGTTAAACCCCTACAGCACAATGATCTATAATTTAATATAATTTTACTTTCTAGTTCACTTAATTTACAGGCAAAATTATCTACTCTGAACAAACAAGGTTGGGCTAAATCACTGATAAAAAACATCTGAAGCTTGGCGAAACTTGTGAAAATATTCTGCCACAAAACTCTTTAAATTCCACTTGCTAATGTCCTCCAAGTGTTCCAAAATTCTAATTTTTACTTTTCACTTAGTCTACCCTACATAGCCCTCAGTAATATTGCAACCACACCCAATGATCTGCACTGCCCAACATAATTTACAATCAAATCTTTCTCTAGAAATACATTTTATTCCATTAATTTTAATTCCCATTAAGTTCCTAATCTTAGATCAAACCTTGCAATATGCACATGAAGTTCGAATCAATAAATATTTTATATTAATTTTATTTATATAATATATTCTCTGGAATAGGATCTCCATCAATGTCAAGCAGAGGTCCTCTCTATCCCTATTTAAGTGCAACTTGGAGCAATGTATGGGTAAATAGAAACTCACCTCTGATCTGACACCTATGTCTTTGATGGACAAAGGCAGACCAAAAATCAAACTCTATATAAATGACATTTGTGGTTACAGCTGGGTTACATGGCTATGCTTATAATGGCTCTAGTGGTTGTTAGCCTAGTACAAACCTATGAACAAATAAATCTGTGAAAACATACAGTGCATCTCAAAAATCTCCTTGTATATTAAAAGCACATATAAATGGCATATGGTTAAGAACTTACATTAAAGTTAAATACTGTAGACTATGTCCAAAATATTTACCTACAGATGACATTTCTGTTATCCAGTGGTGGATCCTTCAAATCCATCCTTAAGAATAGAATTTTAATGACTGAAACTAGCGTTTTAAATGTCCATCATTTACCTGGATGCATCCATGATGACTTGACTAAAACCTGGCATTTTTTGACATGTTCTACTGATAATCTGCAGGTATGAGTAAAATCTACACTATTACAGACTTACTGTTTAGCCGTTTCTTGTTATACATTTGCATCCAAAATAATGTCAATGTTGCAGTGTAACAGAATCAGCACTTGAAATGCTTCATTACTGTCAGCTTATGGGTATAAGTGACTCATATTTTTTATGTCAGGAAGGTAAACTATTCAACAAAGCCAATGACAGAAAATACTTTTCCTTGCACACACCTTGTATATCTCAATGAATCAAAAATGCTGATGTGTAAAAAATATGCATATAAAATAAATTATCTGATTTGTGCATTGCCATTTTTCAGCTGCAAAGGTTCTGGAGGTTGGTACACAGAATACAGATAAATGAAACAGTGGTTCGAGATTTGGTATGGGTAGCCGGTTAGACGCACTGTGCTGGTCGGTGGAACAGTCTTAGTGCAGAGTCAACCAGACAGCTATATGGTGCAGTCATTAAAGCCTTCAGGAGATTTGTGACAAGTTTCCCTCTGAGTGTGAAAGTACAGCTAGTGGTTAAGCATTTAGTTAGCAGATGGAAAACTGGCAAAGTGGTTAAATCAATGAGGGTGGTTATGGGGTGTATGGCAAAATTGCCAGGTGTTAAAGCTATCATGATGAGTTTGTTTATCTTGAGGTTGTTAAAGGGATGGGAGATTGTAGGCTTTCATTAAAAAAACACCTTCTGTATTGAAAGGTCTTCATATTATTGCCTGTTGTTATTTTGACTGTGTTATGGGTGACATTATTAGTTTTTATCTATGGTGAGGCTTTTCTTTCCATAATAAATTTTTATTGAAATATATTTTCCAAAAAACATTACAAAAATACAATAAACATCACACACATAATACACTATAACTACTACAAACCATTTATACAATATCTACATGAAATGCTTCCTATATTTAATATATTCCTAAAATCAGTATCATGCTAATATAATATTGAAGACCTTTTCCCATATTTTTGGGTAATTAATATTTGTGTTAGTTTGTTTCAGAAGTAATTTATGTGCTAGTATATGTTTTATAGCCACAAGCTTAAAATTATTCCATGATGTCTTAAGTGGTTCTAGCCAATTTGTGGCTATATAGAGTTTCATCAGCAAAAAAATATTCATACAAATAATAGTTTTCGATCTGGAAAGCTCTCTTGGAGGAATGTGTAGAATCATAAATTCCCATGACAGTGTAGAACTTTGATAACCCATCTTTTGCAGTTGTACTTTAAGAGAGTTCCAAAGTTTATATACGCATTTACAACTCCAGAACATATGAAGGAGATCCGCTGTTTGATCTGCACAGTATGGACAAATTGGAGAATTCCTAGGGTTAAATTTATGTAATCTAAGATGTGTGTAATATGCATTGTTCCAAATCATCAATTGCGTGTACATCAGTTTTGAAAAGAAACTGATTTCCTAGTTATATCAATTGCTTTTAATATCTGATTGTCTGTTACTGTTACTTTGTTTACCCAATACTCTGAAAGCAAAATTTTGTCCTGAAATGTCAAATCCTTAATTAATTTGTATGCAGTTGCTATAAATTTAGTGTCTTGTTGGATAGCTTGCCACAATTCAGAGCACTTATCCACAAATCCGGCTGCAGGTTTAAAATTCCTAAAATAGCTCAAGGCAAGTTCTTTAACTTGTCTCATTATAACAATGTAACTTCTAGGTAGATTCATTTCCTGTCTAATTTGTAAAGCCGATAAGTCAAGTTTATTAAAAACATCAAATAGAGTCAGATTAACTATTAATGGAAATTTGCTGAGATCGATCAGCTGATTATTTAGTTTAAAATTAGGATTCCTGTGGAAAGGTTGAAGAACCATCATATATTGCAATAAATCTATGGACTGAAATAAAGTTTGCAAAGATGAGACACAGGTTGTTATGTGGTCCATGACCCCATATTTTATCAGACTAATTTTGTCCATAAAGGGTAATGCTTTAGGATTTATTTTCTTATCCAAAATATGCTTATGATTCAAGACCACCCAAGTTGGTATCCATTTTATATTCATTACATCATAATTAGCAATTCTTAAAATTTGATTAGCGTTTACAATCAAATAATATGCTTCAAAGTTTGGTAGCTCAAGTCCCCCTCTTGTTTTATGGGTCATTAATTTCTCATAAGATATTCTAGTTCTTTTTGGGTTCCAGATAAATTTAGCTAGATCTTTATGCATTTGTTTAAAAACTGTTTTTGAAATTGATAATTGGGCAGACCTAAATATGTATAACATTCGTGGTAGTATATTCATTTTCAGTATTGATACTTTTGCTAATACCGGTAGTTTTAAATTCTTCCATCTGTCACAATCAGCTATTATGTGTTCCCATACTCATTTAACATTATTGTTATAAAAGTCCTTATTATCCGTAGAGAAGTTGATACCCAAATATTTAATATTTTCTTTACATGTTAACTTCCCCATCAGGGCCATTAATGAAAAAGGTTTTGGGGTTCTTAACGGGAAGATACTCATTTTCTGTAAGTTAATTTTATAATTAGAAACTACCGAAAATTCGTTTATGAGCTTTAATATCTTTTCACTGTCCGAAATTGGGGTTGTACAATAAATAATAAGATCATCGGCGAATGCTGACATTAATATTTTATTCCTATAAATTATTGGTGCATTATGATAGAAATTTTGCTTGATATATAAAAATAGGGGTTCTAGATATAGGTTAAACAATAAGGGGGACATGGGACAACCCTGACGAGTACCATTTTTAATCTGTATTCTGTTAGAATAAGTCCTATTGATGTATAGCGTAGTGTATGGATTACTATATAATATTTGTAGTATCTGAATGAATTCTTGGGGCAAGTTAAAATAGGGTAACACATCAAACAAAAACTTTATGTCTACTCTATCAAATGCTTTCTGGGCATCTATTATAAGAGCATAGATATTAAAGTTGTTTTGTTTAGCATACGTCATCATATTATGGAGTGTAAGTGTGTTATTGCTAGTTTGTCTAGTTGCCATAAATCCAGCTTGTTCCTTAGAAATTAGATATATCAAAACCTTCTTTAGTCTCGATGCTATAATTGATGTTAAAATTTTCATATCCACATTCATTAGTGCTATTGGTCTGTAATTATCTGGGTTAAGGGGATCTGAATTGGTTTTATGTATGAAAATTGTTTTTGACGCATTGAGGTGGGGGGTCACGAATTTTATTTTTAGTTATATAATTAAATACACAAGACAATTCTTTTCCCAAACTATCAGCAAACTCTTTGTAAAATTCAGCTGTAATACCATCAGGCCCTGGCAACTTATGTGCTTTCATATGTTGAATTGTATATACTATTTCTTCTTTAGAAATAGGTTTAATCAGGTCACTTTGCAGGCTCTCTTCTAATTCTGGAAAGTTAATTTTTTGCAGAAAACTTTTATTCTGGTTATGTAGAGACCTATCAGTTTGCCCCTTATACACCTTAGTATAGATTTTCCCAAAAACATCAACAATATCCTCAGTTTTAGAATATATTGTGTCATTATACTGTATTTCCAAAATATATCCAGTTGTTTTTGATTGATTTATAATCCTTGCCAGTGCTTTTGATGGTATTTGAACATTATTAGCATATTTCACTAAACACCTATGTTCTTGAAGTGTTAATTTATTATTATGAAGCAAAAGAGATCCCTTTGAAGCTTCAACATTTCCTCCTCAGTTTGAGCGTTAAAATTCTGAATCAGCTCATTATCAAGTTGTTTTATTCTTATTTCTAGTTTTTGAATATCACTATTATGAATTTTCTTATAATATGAGGCTTTTTGTATAAGAAATCCTCTAATTTGAGCTTTAGCTGTCGCTCATTCAATGTCAGGAGTATGTTTTTGGAGCTTCAAGCTATCTGTAAATTCTTTCAAATATTTTATAATTCCGTGTGCTATCTCTTTTTTACTTAAAAGATTTGGGTTGAGTGACCAATTATAACCCCTATGCCTTCTTGTGTCTTTTAAATCTTTAGAAAATTTTAACGAAATTTTTGAGTGATCTGATAGATGACGAGTATGTATAACCACCATTGGTTCTAAATTGCTAGTGCTTTAGATATCAAAAGTAATCTATTCTAGCCCACATTTTGTGGCATGGTGAATAGAAGGTGTATTTATTTGCATTATTAATATCTTGTGAATAAGAAAAGGGGTCATATAATTGAAAATCTTCCTTAAAATCATTTAATGCTATCCCGGCCTGCTTATTAAATGCTCTTTGTGGACAAGACCTATCCAACTTTGGATTTTGATAGGTATTCCAGTCCCCACCCACAACAAAATAATAACCATCATTTTGTGTTAATATTGGATATAATGATGCTATGAAACTGTGTTGATCATTACATGGGGCATATATATTCAAAAGTAGGATAGGTTTATCAAATGCATTATACGATAAAATCACATAACACCATCGCCCATTTGGATCTACTTTGGAGTCTAAAATCCTATCTTTGTATTGGGTTTTGATAATTATAGCCACTCCCGCACTGTTTGTCTTACCTTCTGATGTCACTAGCTCTCTAATCCAGTTCTTTTTTCTAATATCATTCCATTGTTCATTCATCAAATGTGTTTCCTGTAGAAATACAAACAGTGCTTTGTCCTGTAATAATATGCGTAGCAACAGCTTTTTCTTCTTCAAGTTCTGGAGCCCTTTAACATTCCATGAGTTCAACTCCCACATTCGCAGGTCTTGGTATCAAATAACAATATAAGAGGGGAATTATCAAATTGACATGTATTGACTGTACACTATATCTAATCTGGAAGCATTTCCTACATCCCCTCCCTAACCAGTGCTTACCCACTTTACCCCTGGACTAGGATTTATATAGGTCTTGTATAAGAGAAAATATAAACAAGGTTAAACACACCAACATATTGAAAAACTTCAGGTAATAACATTTAAAACATTTCCTAAACTTACAACCTATATATTCTAGCATATCTACATCAAAGACTAAACTACACATTCCCTACCAAACACCGCTACTTAACTACAGCTTTGGTTTAACTATTAGTTAAACAAATCTCATTTCTAAGGTTATTACTGTGTAAAGGAAAGTTTTAGTAGATTGGGTACTTATTTTATCCTACCTTAAGTATCTGTTTTGTTGCAATCATTATGTACATAATTTTTTTACAGAAGAGAGGAGAGAGAGAAAAAAAAAATGCATCCTACATTTTAAATCTATACCCTACACGGTGACTGCCACTCACTGCATATAGTAAAAAAAACGATTTTGGTTCACACCTATAAAAGAAGAAAAAACTAGTAAAAGTACATGTTATTATGTGCTTTAAGTACATACTGTAATGTTATTTCGTTATAAAAAGAACATTAACATAGTTTTCTTTGTCTTCTCAAGTCAGGAAACCATCAGAAATACTCACGACGGGGGACCTCTTTCACAGCAGGACCACAGGAAGTGTTACATCCAAATCAACACTCTCATTTGAAATCCAGGCATTTCCTGTTTACCACACAATGGAAATAGACCTTGGAGGTCATAAAAGTCTGGAAACCAGACAACAGACCCTCAGATTAGCATAAACAAACAGTTTTATTGCTTTTTCAGAGGCCTGAACAGTTTAGTGAAGAAACAAAGGATTAGAAAAGCCTTGAGGTAAAATACATGCTGGATCTGACTACAGGAACATGCCAGTCTCAATGGAAGTTCTTTTCAGCCCTCTGATGCAGGTAGAACTTTAAAAACTTTCAGAAACACTTCTTTTGCCTGATTTCTATTGGAAACAGAATATTTAGTGCCATCAACCATAAATGTAAGCATATTGGGGTATTTCATCTGGAATTTAATTTGTTTATCAATCAAAAATTTACAGTAAGCAGATAAAAACTGTCTAGCCTGCCTTACTTGTAATGGTAAATCTTGAGCCAGAAATATTTTAACATTTTTCCACGTAACATAGCCACCATTTTTTTTTTTTGCAGTAAACAGTATTTTGCTAACATCTTGAAAGTTCAATATCTTAACATATACAGGTCTAGGCATAGTAGAAGCTTGTACCTCTCTCAGCGCTCTGTGTGCCCTTTATATTACAATCTGTTTCACCCCATCAGCATCATTTAACAGGATTTCAAATATTTGTGTTATGGCTGGTATTAGCTCTGCATACTGGATGTTTTCAGGGATTCCTCTTATAATAATATTATTTCTTCTAGACCTTGCTTCTAAATCAATAAGTTTATTTTGCATGGCTTGTACATCCACATCACATACCTTTGATTCTTTCTCCAGCATGTCAATCTTGTCCTCTATTTCAGAAATTCTGGTCTCAGTTTTGTCCATTCTCTGAAGCAATTGATTGCATAAAACTCCAAATGTTTGTATTTGTGAAGTCAAGTCCTTTAGAGCTTCCTGTATAGGTAGTAAAGCGTGTTTGAT
The DNA here is from genome assembly GCF_019279795.1 of Protopterus annectens. Lineage (NCBI taxonomy): Eukaryota > Metazoa > Chordata > Ceratodontiformes > Protopteridae > Protopterus > Protopterus annectens. The sequence continues at coordinate 796,751,563 of NC_056734.1, forward strand.
ATCCTCCATGTTTAGTGGCTGATCAGTCCTGGATCTAGTTTCTGGTTTCTGTTGTTCCTGCTGTCTAGTAATCCTTTGTTTTTTCGCAGTTCCATCCTTTACTGGCGACTGTAGTTCTGACAACTTTGTCTTAGTAGTAGTTGTTTCCATGGTTCTGCCTTGTTGCAAGATTTTTCTTTCCCCAAGCAGAAAGGCAGAATAAAGAAAGCACACGGTCCTTTGTTTGTTTCTCTCTTCAGAGCAAAGTAATCACTTGTAATCCTGATGGATAAATACTTTTTTTCCCACTTTTTTAACTGATTTTAGATTAGGTAAGTATAAATGCAACTTTTTATCGTCAATTGGATGTTTAAACCTCCTGATACCCACTCAGATCAGAGATTTTCCTCTGGTTAATTGAAGAGCTGCAGTTTAGCAGTGTTTACAGCATGGCAGCCATCTTTGAATCCATGGTGAGGCTTTTCTTATGAGAAAATTACTGAGGGAGTTACCACAAAGGGATGTGAGCATGACAGGAACAATTGTGGTGGTATGGCTAAGAAAATCTAAAACAGATGAAGGTGGTAAAGGGAGGCAAATGGTGTTTCTCAGTAATGGGGAATAGATACTGTATCCAGTGGATTTACATTAGATTATCGAATTCCTGAAAACTCGAAACCCATATGGTCGAGATCATCATATGATCGAGTTTCGGAAACTCGAAACTCTAAAGTGAATGGAAAAAAACCCATAAAAACAATGTTTCTGCAGGGGGGCAAGCCACCCTGCACTCCCCACACCCCCCCCTACTTAAATATACCAACTCCAAGAATGCACTACAGTGAAAAAAGGGAACTCTCCCATTACGTACTGTATGCAGAAGCATAGAGTGTGAGGTTTCCCATGTCCTCACTGTAGTGTGATCTCGGAGTTGGTATAGCTAAGTAGTGGGGGGGTGCAGGGGGGCTTGCCCCCCTGCAGAAATGTTTTTTTTTATGTTTTTCTTTTTTTTTTTCATTCACTTTAGAGTTTCCAAAAACTCAATCATGTGGTCTTGACCATATGGGTTTTCAGTTTTCGGGAATTCAATAATCTAAAGTGAACCCATATATATATATATATATATATATATATATATATATATATATATATATATATATATCCCTATCAGATAATCGAGTTTTCAGAAACTCAAAATTCATATGGTCAAGATCATATGATCAAATTTCCAAAAACTCAAACATCCAAAAAAACCCGCACACACACACACACACACACACACACACACACACACACACACACACTCAAAAATCTAACTTTTTTATGTTTTTGCAAGGGAACAAGCCACCCGCACCCCCACACCCCCTGCAAATTAAATATACCAACTCTGAAATTGCACTACAGTGAGGAAACAGGTAAATTTCCCATTCTACACTGTACAGCGATCTACATTCAAAATCTTCAAGTTTTCAGAAACTCGATTGTATAGTCTCGACCGTATGAATTTCGAGTTTCTGAAAACTCGACTATCTGATGGGGATCCATATTTATACACACACATATATATATATATATATATATATATATATATATATATATAAATATATATATATATATATATATATATATATATATATATATATATATATTTGTATGTGTGTGTGTGTGTGTGTATAAATGAGCAATCATCTGCAGTAGCTAAATTTGAATAGTTAAGGTAAATTGTATTTAAGACAATGAAATAAATGTTTTTTTTTCAGCCTCCATCCATCCATAACACCTTTTTCCCATTTTTGCACATGGGGTCAGGGTATCACTTCAACAGTGACAATCATCCAGAGGCAAGGTTTATACCACTATGTGGCTAGCTCTGCCTTGATAACTCTTCTGCACCACATACTCGCGCACACGCTCACACCTATGGCCAATTAGTCTGTCCAATCAACTTACTGCATGTCTTTGGAATATGGGAGGAAACTGATGCACACAGAGGAAACCCACACTAACACATGGAGGACATGCAAACTCTGCACAGCCAAAAATCAAACCAATGGGCCTCTTGCCATGAGGTGACAACACTATCTATTGTGCCACTATGCTGCCCTTTCAGCAAATCATGCTGTAAAAGAAAAAATCTAGATCATTTTTAAAAAGTCCTTTTGAACTATTTCAATGAGACAGGCCCATATTTCAAAAGAGTTGCTCTCATTGTAAGTCTGTCTTGATTCCAAAAGACTTGCTCTCAGTGTAACAGGCTTACTTTGGTGTAACGCCCATCTTACACTGGGGGCCAGATTCCAAAGCTTGCTCTGAGTATAAATGGTCACTTACACTGACAGCAAGTATTTTTGTACCTGGCACAGATTTTGCAATAAAACAAGGCTCACCAGCATCAGTCCTTTCCCAGTGTATACTTGCAATCTTAATCATAGTGCTGGCAATGAAATGACTTACAACCATCAGCTCCAAAGTGCTGATGTGTCACACTAACATGCTTGTCTTGAACTCTGCTACTAGATTTGACCTTGAGAACAATGACCTTGAGTGAGAAGGTGCGACTTGTATTACTTCTGGGCCTATATTACTATTAGTTAAACAGTAATGTTAATGTTCGCTGGCCTGTGTGCTCTTGCAGTATAGGTTCATAGGTTCATAGGTTCATACTAGGCTATCTGCCCGAGGACATTTACAAGCCTAGCCCATAGTTTTGTGGCTTACGCCACCCCTTTAGTATGGGGAACTATACCCATTATTTTGCTGTGCCTCTGTCGAGCAGTGACACTGAGGTAATCCCTGGGGTATATCTGCGATCTCCCATCCATTGGTCAAGATTTCTCTTGAACAAGGCCAGCGAGGTGCTCTGCCTCACATATACCGGGATTTTGTTCCACAGCATAGGGAGTCTTTGGGTGATGAATCTATCCCTCCAGCACGTCCTATTAATAGCCGTGTCGAGGTTTAAGTCTCCCGCCCTTGTGGCTCTGATGGATCTAGATTTTTTGAGGTGAAGCATATTTATCAAATCTGGGTTTGACATGGCCTTGTATGTTAGGCAAAGGTCACCTCTGAGCAAGCGTGCGACTGAGTAGAGCTGGAGTTCTTTCAGTCGGGCAGCATAGGACAGATTTTTGAGGCCCTTTATCCTTTTGGTGAGGAACTTTTGTGGCCTCTCCAGCTGCTGCAAGTGTCGGGTCAGATACATTCCGAATGGGGCATTGTACTCAATCATTGGTCTGATGAGTGATGAGTAGAGGGAGACAATGACCTCCCTTGATCTAGATGAGAATCCCTTCATGATAAGGTGGGCAATGTAGAAGGTCTTCCTAACTACTTTAGCTACATGGGTGTCGAATGACAGACTACTATCAACCTGGGTCCCCAGGTCCCTGATAACTTCTTCTGTGCTCAGTGGATTGCCACCTATTTGGTAGCTAGGGTAACCTTGTTTTTCCCGAAGGGTATGACTATGCATTTTTGGCATTTAACTTTAGGCCATGGCTCTGGCACCAGTTATCCGTTTCTGTGAGACCCTTCTGAAGGATATCTGTGTCAGATGTGTTTTCTACTATGGCGCCCAGTTTGCAGTCATCTGCAAACTTTGTCAGCCATAACCCTCCTGTGTTTGCTTGTACTGGAGAAGTAGATGCCAAACAAGAGTGGGCCTAGGACTGAGCCCTGTGGGACACCACTTGTGAGAGGCTTTGAGTCTGACATGGCGCCAGCAACTCTGACCCTGTGGGTTCTGTCACTCAGCCAGTTTGCAACCCATCTTGTGATGTATGGGTTAATATTTAAGCTGATGAGTTTTTCAATGATACCCGAGTGGGGTATTGTATCAAGGCCTTCGCCAGATCGAGGTAGGCTGTATGGACTGCCTTTCCTCATCAATGGCTTTGGTGACTGTTTCAAAAAGTCAACCAAGTTTAAAAGGCATGATCTGCCTTTGACAAAGCCAAACTGGGTTGGATCCAAAGTCTGCAAATTCCCTATGTCTTTATTTATGAGGTCCATTATGATCCTCTCCATGGCTTTGCAGATAAGGCTTGTCAAGCTAATGGGCCGGTAATTTCCAGGGTCGGTGGAGGCACCGCCTTTGTGAAGTGGGACCACAGTTGCAGTGCGCCACTCCCTGGGTATGTATCCAGAGGTAAGGCTCTGATTAAACAGCTGTCCTAGCTGTGGGTTTAATTCCTCATTGAGTTCGTGGAGCACACAGCCGGGGACACCATCAGGTCCCATTGATGCTGTGTTTTTTGCTTTGGAGAGAGCAGTTCTCACTTGGGCGTTGGAGATGTTTGGGGGCTGCAATCATTTGGTATAGATATCTCTCCTTTGGGGAGGGGGAAGTTTGCACTGAACCTGTCAGCCAGTATGTTGGCAATGTCCGTAGAATCAGTAATCTTCACATCATTTTGAACTAGTTCTGAGCATATCTGGGAGTTTCCTCCCAGGTTTCTAACATAGCTAAAGAAGGCCTTATGATTGTCTTTTGAGTCTTTAGCTATTTTTCTCTCAAAATTTGCTTTGGATGATTTTATGAGAGCTCTTAGTTTTTACTTATAGTGATCAAGGGTGTCTTACCTTTTAAGGATTTTGCTCTATCTTGTAGTAGCTTCCTCCTTTTGTTGTAGAGTTTGTTTATGGCTGGGGTCCACCAGACTGGACGCTTGCCTTTGGTACAAAGAGTCTTTGTTTTGCTTGGGATTGCCTTATCCATGCAGTCCTGCAGGTGCTGGTAGAAGGCATTTGTAAGTGATTCAGCGGCATGTGTACTGTTTTCCGCCGCCTCGGGGGCCTTAAAGGAGACCACACTAGTCTTTAGAAGTGTGAAGTCGGCTTTCGAGAAGTTCTTTACTGTGGTCTTTTTATTTCAGGTGGGGGTGGGATGAGGACCTCCAGCGAGATTAGTTTGTGATCTGATCTCACCAGTGAGGGGTATACTTCCGGTGTTGAACATTTTGCTCCCATGTTCGTGATGATGAGGTCAAGTATGTTATCTCCTCTTGTGGGGATGGTAACTAGTTGTTCCATGGCATTTGAGTTTATGAATTCCAGGAACTTTTGGGCTAGGGTGTTTGGGCTTGAGTAGTGTTCCCAGTCTATATTAGGGTAGTTGAAGTCACCTAGTATGATGGTGTTTGGTGATACATTTATCCCCTCTAGTGTTTTCAGGAAGGCCATGTGAGGTTCCTGAGTTTGTGAGGGTGGCCTGTAACATGCTACAATTTGCAGAGCAGTCTTGCCTATGGTTAATTGCACCTGGATGGTCTCCGATGCATCGCGCGTTGCAACCAGTCTTGAGGTGTGGGAGTCCTTGATGAATATGGATACCCCCCTTCCTTTCTTGGTATTGTCCGGATTTTGGGGCCGGAACGCATGATATGAGGTAAAGCCTGATAGTGCTGGGGTGCTCTCAGGAGCCTTGAACCAGGTTTCTGTCACAGCACAGACATCGATGTTCTCCATACTGAGAAGGGCCTCGAGTGCGTGCATTTTGAGATTCAGACTTCTGGCATTGAGCAGCATTACCCTTAGTTTTTTTCCTTTTTTGTGTTCTAGGGTGGTAGGTTTAGAATTTGAGCCTTGCCTAAAAAGGCACAATGGGGGTGGCAAGAGCCTTTGCCAATATCCGAATCCCAGGGTGACAGGTGCAAGCCATCCTCATGAAGCAGCGTGGCTTGTCCAGCATGTCATCCCAGGCAGACAGACACTGGATCCCCTTTGAATGACACCAGTGTTTAAGCCAATTGTTAAAGCTGATCATCTTATCTCTGTATTGTGGCATCATTCTTGGTGAAGGTAGGATACTGCTCAAGGTCAGGGTCATACCTGCCTGGGCTACATAATCAGAGAGCTCCTCGATGTCTCTTTTCATGTAGTCCAAGGAGGTACGCCTCAGGTCGCTTACACCAGCGTGGACAATGACTGAGTCGATTTGTACCTGCTGTTGAGAGACCTGAGTGCTTGCGTTATGTGGCGGATTCTAGCGCCCGACAGGCAGCTTACTGTGACCTTCTCCTTACTCAGTCTGGTGAGCGGGACGCCAGTGTGTCTGACTATGGAGTCACCAATGACTAGTGTGTCTGGCATTTTGTTTGGCCTTAAGGGCTGTGACTGTTTGACACTCTGACTGTGAGGTCTATGTGTTGCAGGTGATGTGTTCTGAGGTGGTGGTTGTTTGGGTGTCTGCTTTGGTGGCCTCTGCTGTTTTGGTAGATTTTTGATCAGAGCCTCCGAGTATGTCTTTGTGTGTTTATGTGTATGATTTGAGGTTGTGATGGTACTATGTGAGACTGGGTCTATAGTGTGTGTGGTAACCTTCTCCTCCTGACTGGTCTTGCCAGTCCTATGTTGAGAGAGCTCAGCCTCCAGTTTGGCTGTATAGTTGCATCTCTCGCATGTATTTGTGTTTTGTGGGAGGAGGAGAGGGTTGTTCAGGTACATGAGGCAATTGTAACATTGCCTCAATATTCCCAGGTTCACCAGCTGAGCAGGAGAGGACACTAGCAACTGATCCCTCGACATGCTAGAAGGAATAGAGAAAAAAAACTTTAAAAAAGATTCCGGGGGACGTGGATGACCGAGAAATGGGGTTGCCTTTTGGGGTACTATCTATGACAAGAGCACCGTATCAAGGTAATAAGTACTGTAGGAGCAAGTGCTAGGCTTAACAGATAGAGAATAGTCTACTTGGAGTCAAGTAGAGATGATCTTTTTAGTTATAGGATACGCTGATTAGATCAGTAGTATAGTTCGAGGAAGGTAGCTTTAAGGGAAAATTTGAAGAGTGGAATTTAGGTAGCCCTAATAGTTTAAATCTGCTTAACCGGCACTGCCCTAGTGTGCAACGGTAGCAGCTCCGCGCTAAATCGCTTAAACCATGCAAACGCTTAGCTTTTTTATATCAGGGGGCTGAAAGAAGCTAGGAACTGGCCCAAAACGACCAATAAACTACAAGTTGCTGGCTGAAACTTCACAAAACCGGACCAACAGGCAGCTTAATGCTTCCCACTCCCACTGGTAAGCAAGGGAACTTCCTCTGTTCCAAATTAGGTAAAGATTCAGTAACAGGAACTGCAAACAAAGCCCAGGGATCAGCAAGCTCTGAAACTGGACTATTCTAGCTTAGTAAGGCGGGAAAACAAGAGATATTTTTTTGTTTTTTTTTTTTCAGAAAACAAGCAGAAACAGATACAGTAAACACTTATAAATGCTATAAATCGGCTATCACAGCCTACACAAACAATTTGCAACAGTTACAGATTTTAAAAGTAACAAATTGAGAAACAAGTGCAAAAACAGAATAAATGCAGAAAAACAGTAACAATGTATCAGCAAGCAGGCGAAATACAGTTGCTAGATAAATAGAAGTGGAAAGCCACAAAATTATACTTAAATCAGGTAAAGTCGCTTTTTTAGCTCTCTGAAGCTTGGATTACTCTGCTGGCCACCACGAGGATCTGTGCTGAGTAGGTACAAGCCAAAAACGTTTAGCGTTTTTTATATCAGGGGGCTGAAAGAAGCTAGGAACTGGCCCAAAACGACCAATAAACTACAAGTTGCTGGCTGAAACCTCACAAAACCGGACCAACAGGCAGCTCAATGCTTCCCACTCCCACTGGTAAGCAAGAGAACTTCCTCTGTTCCAAATTAGGTAAAGATTCAGTAACAGGAACTGCAAACAAAGCCCAGGGATCAGCAAGCTCTGAAACTGGACTATTCTAGCTTAGTAAGGCGGGAAAACAAGAGATATTTTTTGTTTTTTTTTTTTTTTCAGAAAACAAGCAGAAACAGATACAGTAAACACTTATAAATGCTATAAATCGGCTATCACAGCCTACACAAACAATTTGCAACAGTTACAGATTTTAAAAGTAACAAATTGAGAAACAAGTGCAAAACAGAATAAATGCAGAAAAACAGTAACAATGTATCAGCAAGCAGGCGAAATACAGTTGCTAGATAAATAGAAGTGGAAAGCCACAAAAATTATACTTAAATCAGGTAAAGTCGCTTTTTTAGCTCTCTGAAGCTTGGATTACTCTGCTGGCCACCACGAGGATCTGTGCTGAGTAGGTACAAGCCAAAAACGCTTAGCGTTTTTATATCAGGGGGCTGAAAGAAGCTAGGAACTGGCCCAAAACGACCAATAAACTACAAGTTGCTGGCTGAAACCTCACAAAACCGGACCAACAGGCAGCTCAATGCTTCCCCCTCCCACTGGTAAGCAAGGGAACTTCCTCTGTTCCAAATTAGGTAAAGATTCAGTAACAGGAACTGCAAACAAAGCCCAGGGATCAGCAAGCTCTGAAACTGGACTATTCTAGCTTAGTAAGGTGGGAAAACAAGAGATTTTTTTTTTTTTTTCAGAAAACAAGCAGAAACAGATACAGTAAACACTTATAAATGCTATAAATCGGCTATCACAGCCTACACAAACAATTTGCAACAGTTACAGATTTTAAAAGTAACAAATTGAGAAACAAGTGCAAAAACAGAATAAATGCAGAAAAACAGTAACAATGTATCAGCAAGCAGGCGAAATACAGTTGCTAGATAAATAGAAGTGGAAAGCCACAAAAATTATACTTAAATCAGGTAAAGTCGCTTTTTTAGCTCTCTGAAGCTTGGATTACTCTGCTGGCCACCACGAGGATCTGTGCTGAGTAGGTAAGTATGCTTTAAACTCGTGTTTGAAGATGCCTCAGCTGCAGTTTTCTGGGGTGTGATATTATAAATGTGTATTGACGTCTATGACTGCACATGGGTTAAAAAACCAGTCCCACTTCATCTAGGAAATTACCTTTTTACTTATTTTATACATTCTAAGTATTCTGAAGTTCATCGAATTCCATAACATCACACGCGGTGTATTGCATCGGGCATTTCTAGATCAATCATGACTGATGAGTCTATCTCTGTCCAATCTGTCAATACATTACAGTATAGTAGTACTGATTTAAAAGCCAGGTTTTGTACTGTGCATCTGAAGCTGATCCAGCTGGTTCACCCTTGGAAAGAGAAAGGGCTGCTTCTGTTATTTTCGGTCTTGAATACTGTTACTTACATAACAGTAGGAATTCTAATTAGCTTATTTGCTTTTGAGTTCTGCTTTAAATCTGGTGTGTTTGCAGACACTTACTGTACTGGGAAGTGATAAAACAAGAATGCCTTTAATTATGCTGCCAGGTATGATTGAAAAACAGTGTCACTCCATCAGGGAAGTGATGTACTTAGTACAGCATGTTTGCTGAATATAAAATACAGCAGCAGACAGCGTACTACAGAAGTAATTACTTAATATATTAATTATTCTATTCCTTCTAATCCATTTTCCCTAGAACAGTGGAAATTAGTGGTCATCTATGCCTCATTGCCTCTAGTTGCATGTAGTAGCTGTTCACAGCACCTTCTGTCTACTACTGCTAACTATCATTCCCTGATGGGTATTCTCAACAGTATCTGATTGTTTACTGCCCTGCAATAAAATATCCTTAAAGTGGATTATTGTTTACTTTCTGTCATAATGTATCCTTACTATGCTAGTATTGCATATTTTGCTAAATTTCTTCTACATTCCTGCACTGTATTTAATACAGTGATATCTGAGCCTGCTGTTTATATCTTGAGTGCTGTGTTATGGCACCAATGGCTATTGTACTACATGTCTCGTGTAACATTTTCCCTAGCGTGTTTTCTACCTTATTAAACATGTTATTTTACATATTGCTTTGACTGCATTGTTAAGTCTTAGAGTCAGTTGTAGTTATAGTATCTGGAATATTATGCTGTGGCCTGTATGCACTAAACAATAGTACTGCATTGATCATTGTATTTTAATATTACTGTTTAAGAAACCTCTCTGTGTGGCAGATTTTCAGTCCATATATCTCTAGTTAATCACTGTACATTAATCAGATCAGACAATAGTAATAGAAGTAACAAACTTAAACTCATCTTAAGTAAAAAAAATAAATAAATAATAAAAAATATATAATTGTACAGAATTACTAAGTTGTTGTTGTTTGTCTTTCGGCTTTTCCTGGCTAAGGGTCGCCACAGCGGGACTCCGGTCCGCTAATGATTGGCAGTTGATTTTTATGTCGAGTTGCCAGCCTGATGCCCAGCCTTCAATGAAGGCACACCCATTCAATGCATAAGTATTCAAGAGTAATCCAAGCAAGGCAGACAGTCTGTTTCCAGTCGAAAATCATTTATTAAGTACACAGACAAGTGATCCAAGTAAAACAAAAAGAGTAATAGTTTCCTCACAAGCTTTCTAAATATATATATATATATATATATATATATATATATTTTTTTAGCAGGCAAGGGAGTGGTTTATTGTGCTGTAAAACAAAGTGTTATTGGTACACATATTAAATTCGCATCCCTTCCTCCATCAGTGTGACATTTGTTTTACAGCATCAGATTAATATACACTGATTAACTAGAGATATATGGACTGAAACTCTTCCACACAGATACGTTTCTTACATAATGGCTCTTGTAGTTGTTAGCCTTTGTTTTTGGACCCACTACACATGTTTAGTGGGTTGTTTTGAGACTTTGGAGATACCATGGAGATTGTTTGTTTTTTTAATATTACTGTTTAATGCCCACGGTAGTGGTGCTGCGGTAGCGTTGTCGCCTCACAGCAAGACATTGTCCCATTCGATTCTCAGTTAGAGCATCTTCTGTGTGGAGGCATGCATGAATGGGTGTGCCTTCATTGAAGGTTGTGTGCCAGGGCTGGTAACTTGGCATGTAAAAATCCACTACCAAACATTAATGGACCGGAGTTCCGCTGTGGCGACCCCAAACCAGGATAAGCTGAAAGACACAAACAAAAACTGTTTAATGCACGTGTTCTTATACTGTGACTTTACTGTACATCTCTTGGTTAACTGTGCAGTAGCATGGAAGCCAACGGTTCGGTAGATCTTTGTAATGCTGAACTGCACTTTGCTGTGCTTTAATGAGCTGTACTGAGTTGTACTGTATTGAGATGGATTGAGATTTAAAGTATTGCGCCATATCATAGTTTACCACATTGTACTTGCCTGCAATGTTTTGCCCTGCTTTGTAACTGTTTTCACTGTCCCTTAGCTATACCGTGATATATTATACTGTGTTACACTGACTTTGCACTGTTTTTGCACTGCTGTATAATATGCACTTTATTGTTCTATCCTTCTTAGGGCCGCATGGTTTTTCAGTTTTCTGTGACTATTTTCACTGTCACTTACGTGCTTTACAGTTATGATATTGTATTACATTATACTGTGCAACACTCTTTTTGCATTGTTTTGCATGGCTTCATTCTCTCTTCATATATTGTACAGCTCACTCCTTCTCTAAATGCCAAACGTCATTGAATTCTATAAAATCACATAGTGGACACCACCAGTAATTTCTCTGTCAGTCATGGTTTGTAAGTCTGTCTCTGCTCCATCTGCTGCTAGCCTTCAAGAACTACTCCTATTGTAGCAGTGTACAAACTTGCACCTGCTTACTGTCAGTCATTTACTATTACCAGATAGTGAGCCCATACATAAGAGTTACAATCCTTTCAGCCAAACTGGTTATCTGTATCCAGAATTATATCACAACTATACACTGCAAAACAAATATAAAACCCTCCAATGCTGAGGTATTCCAAAATTCACTTTGTAAAGCACAATGACCTTTTGAAATGGTACTGTGGATGCATACACCACAATTTGACCTTAGCAACACACTAACATCCATTCTGCACCACATATAGCATCTTCGATCATCACTACAGGCAAGTAACCAGAATGGTTTGGCTGTACCTTGCAAGCAACAAGAACATTCCACTTGCCACGGTAATGCACTTGATAGAGATGACTCCATAGTTCAGTGCAATAATTTTTCACTCACAAGGCTGAGTAAAACAGGATAATAATCATCTGTACTGCAGGTCCAAAAATTTACTATATTACCAATGCAGTAAACCTGAAAAAGTAAAAAAAAAACAAACTGTGAAAACACACCAAACAACTAGGGTCCAAAAAAAAACAAGCTGTAAGTCCACAGTCATTTACTTAAAGTTTAATATGATGAGTGCTTTCGTGCACGAAATTAAAGACTTCATCAGATAAAAGAACAACTTAGACCAACACTTTAAATATCCCTCCAACACAGATCACATGACATACAACATGGTGACATTACAAACCTTATTTAAAGTGACAAGCCCTAAAAATCGAACAAATACTAGATTGACTTCTACAAATCTAAGTAAAATTAATCTAAAATACTATGAACACCCATAATTTAATTTAATTTTATAATAAATAATCAAATATACAAATACATTTTAAAAATGAACAGCAGACACTAATAAATAATTTACTAGTTAGAAAAACTATTATTGTGAAATTCATCACAATAATCCTTTCAGTTTCAAGACATAGATAACAGAGGTATGATCATTCAGTCCTGGCCAGTTGCAGGCATTCAACAATGTCTGCTAATATAATTCCCTCTTCTCAAGCATAAAGGTCCATGCCCCCCCCCCCCGATATTTCTGGTAACTTTTTCTACTATCATAAATTTAAAATAATGCTCAGGATACATCTGGATATGTTTAAAAATGCATTGGTTGTTTTATTTCTCTTAATGTCATATTCGTGTTCATATATACATTCACTTAGTTTTTGTTCTGTCTTACCTATATAGAAACATAAACAAAGTTGACAAAAAGCAAAATAAATTACTCCTGTAGTCTCACAGTTATATCTCCGTTCCAAATGGTATTTATTACCAAGTATGGTAAAATAATCCCCTCGCTTTTATGCATTTGCAAAAGTTGCAATGTTCACATTTATTCATGCCCACCAATGCTACCAATATGTGATGGCTACCAATATGTGCCATTCCCATGCTGGGCCAGTAATCAAGGAGCCTGAATACTTACAACTGACACTGGAGAGGGATGTGCACTTGGAATACAAATGGATACACTCAGGGCAGGATTCACGCAGCCTCCGTGTAAGAGTTATAACTCTTACACGGAGGCTGCAGTTAAACGGAGTGATGGCAGCATGCTCTGCATATTCATGAGAGCATGCTGAATCACACCTAAGGCTAACACAGTCCGTGTAAGACAGTAGGGGCGTGTCCGTAGGCCGAGCCCTGTAAGTGGACACGCCCCCAGAAGAGTAAAAGTGCCCAAAGTAAACACCCACAACAGAGTCCATGGAAATGTGAATAAACACAACACAACACATGCCCCCACAGAGTACGAACATAAAATGTACAAATGAACATCTCATAATTTTTTTTAAATTGTAAAGATGTTTAACCGTGAGTGCGCGTTATGCTGGCGTGCCCGTAGCGCAGCCACAGTTAGCAGTCAGTGGGAAAGCATATAAGAACTAAATATGCAAAGTAAGCCAAGAAGCAATAGCGTAGTGTTAGAGATGTTGGCTGAAGAGCAGGCAGTCATGGTTCGAGCCCCCACAATACCAATTTTTATTTTTAGCAAAATAAGCACGAAACAAGTCCCTGACAAACATGTACACATAAAAACACATTTTATGTAAAATGTAATGAAATAGCCCATTTATAGTGAAGAAATGTGAGGTAAAAAAACAATAAAAAATGCCAGATGTGCCCATAGCTGAGCTACAGTTTAACAGGGTGAGTGCATCTGCCCGTAGGTGAGCAGTGGTTTAACTGGTGCAAAATGAGTGCCCGTAGTTGAGCAGTGGTGTAACAGGCTGAAACTATGTGCCCCTAGCTGAGCTGAGCGTAATATGCATGCTGATAGCCAAATGAGGCTTAAACCAGTGTACCCCGTTTGCATGGAGCTGCGCACCGCGCAAACAAGCTAACCGACGGGCAACGTTGAGCAAGCCGTATCAAAACTGCCTTTACACAGACACACCCCTCAGCTTGTCTAGACAGTCATAAAAAATAAAAAGTAGTGGCCAGGTTCGAACCCAGGATACTATACACCACTAAGCCATGACAGCAGTACCTATAAATGCAATAATAGCAAATATATAGGAATGAATACAAACTGGAGCATGACAATGCAGGTTTAGTGAAGTTGATACAATTCCAAAATGGCCAATCACAGATCTGTGCGGGAAAAACGGCCTATATAAGCCCCATAGGCGGGAATACACAGCATAAACGATTGTAGAACTGACATGCAGCCAGAATGACAGGAGTAGGTGAGGGTAGTTGCTTTTGAGCACAGAGGTGGGGCGTTGAGGAGTCCAGATACATCATCTAGCTCCTAGTCCACAATCATGAGGCCCAACTCATGCAGGGCCAGGTCCTGTGGGGAGCATATAGGGCTGAGGCGTGGGACCGGTTGGCTCATGATCTCACCAGTGCCACAGGGATTCCAAGAACTGGTGAGCAGGTCTGTCACCACCATGCGGACCTGAAGAGATGCAAGCAGGACCAATTGAACCTTTGGATCCAGGAGGCCCGGCAAATGCCCAACGCCCCACTACTGAGTAAGTTACATTTAATTATGTATGTAAGAAATTAAACTAGCTGATATTATGGAGATGTGTATTCCAATATTACTTCATTTATATTACAGCTGCAGGTGTCCGTTCTGCAAACCGCAGAGCCTATGGCGATTGGCTGGTGCGGTTGCACCAACAGGCAGGTCAGTAATCCAATACCAGTAACTGTAAAGAAATATAAAAGTATGACAGTTAGCAAAAGAGTGCAGTGTAGTCACTAAGTAATAAAATGTGCAAGTAACAGTGTAAAAGTGTTTGCAAGTATTGCTTGATCACAAAAGTGTGTTGCAGTCTGTAATCCAAACAGAAAAATGAAAATGTCTGACATAAATTCTGAAATAAAGATGCCCCACCTGTAAGAAAATAGTACACAACCTGCAGCAGGCTGAAAAGTATAGCTGCAGAAGATGATGAAATCACGTGTGAAATATATCCCTGTTGAAATACTGAAACATGACAGAAGTGAGACTGCTGGAAAGGATTGTAATAACTACAGGTAAAACATGTCAATAAAGCCTAGAAGTAAGTACCAGCCTGAATAGTAAAATGAAAACAAGTGAGAGAGTGTGAGAAAGTTTCATGAATCCAGCAATACAGTAGTATTAACCCCTGAATAAAGTATACTGCAGTCAGTACAGAATGAAATGCATGTGGGAATCAAAACCAAACAGCGAAATCTGTTCAAAGTGTTGCTGCATCTGGAATGTGTATCCCAAAATCTGGATATGTTGCTCTCAGTCTGCAATATGCAGATAGTATGATTGTCTGATATACCAAACATCCACACTTGTCTATAGCTATATAAAGCAAATGTAGCAGGATGATGTAGCTGAACAAAGCTAGATATGAATGTGTATGAAGAACAATAAAATGTATTTTGATGTTGCAGTAACAGTCCTATCACCAAGTTGAAGTAGTTATCATATAGGAAACTGTAGTTAGAACAGTAGTGTGTAAATATGTGCAGCTATTAGAAATGTACAGCATATGTTTTGGTATTCGAAGGTGTTAATATTATTTTCATCACCCCACCCTATAACCACATATAACCCAATCCAGCAATTCAGTAGTAATAACCCCTGAATAAAGTATACTGCAGTCAAGACAGAATGAAATGCATGTGAGAATCCAAACCAAACAGCGAAATCTGTACAAAGTGTTGCTGCATCTGAAATGTGTATCCCAAAATCTGGATATGTTGCTCTCAGTCTGCAATATGCAGATAGTATGATTGTCTGATATACCAAACATCCACACCTGTCGATAGCTATATAAAGCAAATGTAGCAGGATGATGTAGCTGAACAAAGCTAGATATGAATGTGTATGAAGAACAATAAAATGTATATTGATGTTGCAGTAACAGTCCTATCACCAAGTTGAAGTAGTTATCATATAGGAAACTGTAGTTAGAACAGTAGTGTGTATATATGTGCAGCTATTAGAAATGTACAGCATATGTATTGGTATTCGAAGGTGTTAATATTATTTTCTTCACCCTACCCTATAACCACATATAACCCATTCCGTGTGAAAATGGTATGTGCAATCACAATTAACACCCCTGGACATTTGTCCTATTGGGTCATATATATTTGCATGTCCATTGATGCATCTGCCCTGTTCATACATCCAAACCTGATGGCCTGTTACCATCAATCAACCCTGCATGTTGTTGGACTGTGTATTGCTGTTCAAATTATGCATGTGTTTTGCTCGCTGTTCAATGGTGTGAATATCTGGGTGTTTGGTTAATGGGAATACTAATGCATGCTGTTACAACTAATTGTGAATGGTATTATATGTCACTAACCCAAACTGTCATGACATAATGCAAAACATAGGACGACAGGGAAGGCGGATTCCAGCGGACCCACCTCTTCCACCTCAGCTGGCGAGTACACCTGGCACTAGTGCCCAGTCTGGACCCTCCTCCGGTGGCCCTGTGCCACCTGCGGGTGGAAGCGCTGCAGGAGATGGGGCTCGTCCCCCCTCTGCAAGCGTGGCCGGAGGAGAACCACCACTCACCCTCTGTAGCGTCCGGACTGTGGTGCGTAGGGAGTTCCGGGACTCTGTTCTCGAGCCCCTACGCAAGCTTGAGGCACAGGTGGCACAACTTACGGGCATGTCTGTTGCCTGGCCTACACAGCCCCCAGCACAGCCCCATCCTGGGCAGTGAAGGAACAGTGGCAACTGCCTTTGGGTGGGGATATCAGTTCCACTGTTGCCATCTGTGGGCTCTTGGGCTCTGGATATCCAAACCTCCATCCCCGTCAATTGTGTAACCCCCCCACACGTGTCATACACCGCCCCTGTATGCATCTTGTTTGTCTTGTCTGTTGACCTACCCAACCTACCTCCCCAGCTGTACCGACTTCCTTCACCTGACATACCACTCTCACCTGAAAAATAAAAAAGGGGCACTCTGTACCCACAAAAAAATTACGCCCCATACATAGCTGCCCATTCCGCACACATGTCTGCTGGACATGGAAACTATCAATCACAATTGGCTGTACAACAAGTATTATTGTTGTCCTGACACCTCTCTCAGGAGTGGAAGGTTTCAAATGTCACACCAAATTACATACATATGCACAGCTGTTGCTGATGAAGAAATGGGCAGCTATGGGTCTTACCTACATCCCTCTTGCAAATCCCAAGCTTGTTTCCCTACTGTCTTACCCTCTTTGTGACCCCTTTTTCACCACTTTCCTGTCAACCCATTTTCATTTCTTTCAAAGAAAATAGTGCGGGTGTGCGCCAGAGTAAGCACTGTTAAGCGGTTGTAAGCGGGTGTGCGTGTGTGTGCGCGGAGCTAAACGCCAGTGCACATGCGTGAGCTCCGCGCAAACCAACGCTAACCTGGTTACAACTGCTTAAAAGTGCCTTAGTCACTCTGATTGACAGGTCCTGTAGTCAGTTCAAAAGCAAAATAAAATCCCACTGTCAGTCCCGAACCCAGGACCTTGGAAACAGTAGTTTGTATGAACTACCACTAAGCCATGACTCTTATACAAGAACATTGTGCTAAAATAAATATAACATGTAATAGTAGGGATGAATGTAAAGGGAATATAGGATGTGTAGTACACAAAGCATGTCATTTAGAATTACTGTCAAAACTACTGGATTTCCATAATACTAGTGTGTGAACAGAAACAGCCATGCTAGTTGGTAGCTTGTAGGTAATAATGTCAGTTAATGTACATATATAAATGTATGTATATTTACATATATATATATATATATATATATATATATATATATATATATATATATATATATATATATATCTATATATAGTTGTAGGTGTCATTGTGCATACACACTTACTACAGGGAACAGGAGAGAGGAATGGAGAAATGTGAACCTACAACACAGCCTGAATCATGAGAGAGATACTAACCTTTACACTCACAGAACAGTGTCCACAGCATACCAGCATGGTCCCCACACTTACAATCTGAAAGGGCAATGCCTATCTCACATACCCTTTTATAGCACTGTCCTGAAATCAGAGTGAGAACTGCAATCAGTACACAACTGGCTGCATGCAATTAGCAAATGCTGGCTTACAATTGGTGCAGAGGCCATCACATGGACCTATGCAGATACCTACAAAAGCATCCTGTACTAACACTCCACACATGCAATACGTTCATTGCAATGTCTGGAAGCAGACAGAGGGAGAGAGACAGACAGAGACAGAGAGAAAAAAAAAACGCTACACACTGTGAGTCTAAGCTGTCAGCAGTGACAGTAGCAGCAGGAAGCAGAAGCAGTGGTAACACAACCAGCGGCGACAAACACAGGTAATGCAAAGTAGCAGGTTAATAGTATGCATACTGTGAACCCTCCAAATGTGTCATAGGTCTGTATCTATAGGTATGTCCATGTTATATGTTGTGTGTACGTAGTCCCACCAAAAGGGGATGACTATACATTACATGTCAATCAGTGTTAGGCCATGATCCTGGCAGCAGTTGTCTGTGCATTGCCCTCAGCAATGGCTGTAGTGACTGTTTTGAAAGGTCAGTCAGGTTCAAAAGGCAGGATCAGCCCATCACAAAGGCAAACTGGCTGGGAACAAGTGTCTGCAGGTACCCGATATCACTGCGTATGCATTCCATACTGAATAATTCCAAAGCTTAGCAGACCAGTCCGGTTATGCATATGATGTGGTAGTTCCCAAGTTCAGTAGAAGTGCCTCCTTAGTGGTGTGGGACCACTGTTGCTGTATGCCAGTGTCCAGGTACATATCCTGTAGTATGGCCAAGATTAATTATCAGTCATATATGCAGTTGTATGTCCTCTTGGAGTGCATGTAGCACACATCCAGGGATACCATCAGGTCACAGTGATGCTGTGTGTTCTGCTTTGCTGAGGGCGGCCCTCACCTGGACATGTGAGATGATAGGGAGGTTACATACAGCTGTGATAAGTATTTCAACTGGTGAGGGAGAAGGAGGGGGGATGCGTGCACCGAACCTGTCTGCAAGAATGTTGCCAATATCTGTGTGTTTGGTGAATGTTAAGTAGGTGTGTATTAACGCAGAGCATATATGAGGCATTTGGTCCATATGTATAACATAACTGAAGAAGGCCTTGTGGTTATCCATAGTGTTTGTGGCCATTTCCCTCCCAGAGTAGGCCGTGGCCGTTGTTATGAGAGACCGTAGCGTAGTACCAGTGCTGACCACAGATGCATCCCCTTAATGTGCATTTGGTCTATCCTGCAGTAGCCTCCTGCTATTGTTGTACAATCTGCCTCTGTCTGGGGTCCACCGGACAGGATGCCTAACCGTTGTGCATAGGGTCTGGGTTAGAAATGTGTGTGCAAGTTCCATGCAATCTGTGGGATGTCCATGTAAGCATTTGCAAAGGGGTCAGCAGTGTGGGTTGTGGTTTCCACTGGCCCAGTGTGCTGCATGGATACCATCTCAGTCCTAACAAGTGAATAACTGTCTAATCACATACATATCAAAGTAGTCTACTGTGCTGGTGGTGGTGGTGGGATATGTATATCCAGGCCGATTAACTTGTGTTCACATCACACTAGTGGATGGCGTCCCACATACAGTACCTTGGGATGAACCCCCAGAGTGAGGTTATGCATTGGACCTGTCAGTGTGTGCTGACCGATGGGGAATGCTACTATGTTGTGTGGAATGTGGCAGGTATTGTTGCACAGGTGTTGGCTGAGCACTGATATCTGGCCATGTACTTGTGTATCCACCACGAGACACACACATGCAACATATGGGAGTAGTAGTATCTCACTACACATGAGTATCATGTATAGTATGTGTGCATATATTGCTAACATAGTCTGCTGATATCCTGTTTGTGTTCTCTTCCAGGGAGATGGCGCGTCAGCGTAATCCTGCCTACTCTGCAGCGGAAGATGAGGAGATACACCAGAGCCTGGTGCGGGAGTATGACATACTGTTTACCTGCACCAGTCAGAATCAGCAGGAGAGGACTGCACTGTGGCAAGACCTTGTCCTTAGGGTAAATGACATTGGCACGCATAATAGGACATATGAGCAGGTACGACATCACTTCAGTGATTTAATCAGAAATGTCCGTCAGCATGCGTCGGATATCCACAGGCAACAGGTTGCCACAGAAGGTGGGGTGGCCACACATCCCCCCCTCACCAGACTGCAGGGGCTACTCCTAAGTGTTGTGGCTCCAGCCCCAGAACAGCAACAGCAATATACCTGCATCATGATGGAGGCTGAATCCACACAGCAGCATGACATGGAACGTGCAGGTAATATGCCATATGTACACTTGACTGTTCTGTACACTGTTAGTTTATGCATGTGTAAGGTGTGTCCGTGGTATGTAGCTGTCATCATAGTATGTAATTGTGCATGTGTGATATTGGCAATATCAGCAGCTGACGTGTGAAAGGCAACTGGTGTACTACTGCACTGTATCATATGCAGTATCAATGGCACAGTTGTGCCCACTGACATTAATCTCATCATTTCTGCAGGTCCCTCCGGGGTTACAGCAAGGCAGGCCATCCATGCTGGTGAGTGTGTTTAACAATACCTATAATAGTCCTGATAGTGCTAGTAACACTAGTGTAACTCAGTAGTGCTCTGTGTGTATACTGCGGGGTGTGCATGTGTGCAGGTGTGCCTGTGCCCATGTGTGCATGTGTGCATGTGTGCATGTGTGCAGGTGTGCCTGTGTCCACATGTGCATGTGTGCATGTGTGCCTGTGTCCACGTGTGCATGTGTGCATGTGTGCCTGTGTCCACGTGTGCATGTGTGCATGGGTGCATGTGTACACATGACCACGTGTGCATGTGTGCATGTGTCCATGTGTGCATGTGTCCACGTGTGCATGTGTGCATGTGCCCATGTGTGCATGTGTCCACGCGTGCATGTGTGCATGTGCACATGTGCCCACGTGTGCATGTCTGCATGTGTGCATGTGTGCCTGTGTGCACGTGTGCATGTCTGCATGTGTGCCTGTGTCCATGTGTGCATGTGTGCCTGTGTCCATGTGTGCATGTGTGCATGTGTCCATGTGTGCATGTGTGCATGTGTGCATAAGTGCATCACTGGTAACATTGTGTGGACACTGTAAACTGTGTTTCCTGTCTTTCTCCCACAGGTTCTGGTGCTGCTGTGGTGTCCTGCAGCAGGGAACCTGAATCTGGTGCCACAGGTACTGGTAATGATGATATCTGTGTAATGGTACAGGAAGGTGTGTCAGGGTCCACCATTGGTCAGCAAATTGATAGTACACAGCTGTCAACCCCATCATTGCGCACAGTCATCCTGCCAGTACATCCTTTGTCACCATTGTCCCTAGGTAATGGACAGGATACAGTGGGCATTGACCAGGGTAATGTGGTATCTGTGGCACATGCTTCCCCAGACAGCAGCCATGGGCAGGGTCCTGTGATGGTACCACACAGACAGTTGCCCATGGGTTCTTGTGGGAGCATCCATGGGCGTACTGCTTCTGGCAGACATGCACAAAGAGGTCTGTCAACCTCAGCTATGTTTCTGGCTGTCATGCAGGCACAGTCGCGTATGGGAAGGTACACCAGACAGGGTCTGAGGGAGCTGAGAGCATGTCGCACAGCCATGACTGACAGTATGCGTGACATTGCGGATGCTATCCGTAATTTCACCGATATCATAGACAGACGTTGTGGGGACATATTACAGCAGTTCCACAACCAAATGTCCATGAGCCAGGGCAATGGTGGGCGGTTGTGGCGTCGACATGGCCGTATGCCAGCAACAGGCCCGCGCCTGCCCCCATAGTGCCAGCAGCTGCCCCAGCAATGCTGGGTCTGTGCTGTCATCGGAACACCCCAGAAGACCACGTGCACGTGGCTCTGGACAGTCCCAACAGGGACCTGTGTCCAGTCAACACACTCCCGCTTCTGATGACAGTACCCAGTCTGGCTTAGTACTGGATACAGTCCGTAGCACCCCTGCCAGGCACAGGTACTGTGTCCATGCCCACAGACACTGATCTGTATGACCTGCCAGGTGCAGTCTGTGGCTGTCCACAAACCCCTGTATATGGCAGCCATGAGGTGGAACTGTGTGCGTGCATACACACATGCGAAATGTTAACACCTAGGGTGACCACATACACGCACACACTGCACCAACCGTGCCCCACCCTGTACTGCTGCCCCTCACCAACACACATACACACACATGTCAATTGGTGGTATCAGTGGCAGACTCAGGCATACCTAATTCACACCCTGTGCATATGATGACACTGTGCCACCTCCTGCAATCTCCATCATCATTGCGGGAACAGGTAAACACGTTGCTGATGCACAGGGTGACTACATAGAAGTGTATTAGTAGTATCATGTTGGTAACAGTACAGTGTGCTGATATAACTGTGTGTATATCCCAGCATGCCTGATGCAGTAACTGTATGAATGTCCTGAATTGTTATCTGCACCCATAGTACATACCAAAGTGTAACAGCTGCACATAATTGCATGCCGGTGGTAAGGATGTCAACAGATAGCCGCATACATGGGTAGCACAGGGGGGAAGCTAACGCAAGTAGTGATATGCAATGGTGGACATGTACAGTAATGGTGTCAAGTTGCCCACAACAACTATGCAATGTGGATGTTTGCGCATGTTGATATGTGTGCAGTACCAATGTAATCCAAATCACAATTAACTATGACATAATATCAGTTCTACCATGGGCATCTGCGCTGTGTATTCCTGGGTACATGCTGATAGTGCCTACATATTTGCATTGTTACTTACTGTTAGTGTTACCCCTTCTTTGTTGTACAATGAACTACTTCCAGCCCTGCTTACTGTAGCTTTGTTTGCATGCATGTTCGCTTGGGGTTCCCTGGAACACTGCTTACACCTGCGATGCAGAGTTACAGTGCTTCTGTGGACTCCTAGTGACATCTGCATAGCATACGATACGTATGTCAAGTTTACACATGACAGAACGTCACTGTCCGTCCTGTTCGCATGTACATTGCCTGTGACACATTGCACATGTCTTACCTGGCATTTACCCACATGTGCAGTCATATATGCCAGTGCTATGAAACAGTAGCAGTACACCCACACATACACACCTTCAGTATGTTGTTCTCCATTGGCCCTATGTGTTGGTAATCACCATGGCAATCACACTACTAGGGTAGCATGTGCAAAGGTAACCTGTGAATCACCTCTATGGTCCAGTTGTGGTTTATGTGAGTCATGTGGCAATGTCACAGCTGCCACATGTATGCGGTCAGCCATCACCCTTGGCCAGGAACGTATAACACATGTGTGGGATGCCACCACATAGCCAATCTGGGGACTGAGCTCTCTGAACCCAGTAATGCCATGCCCTGTCAGGTGGCATGTCATATCACAGTGACTACAATACAAGTCAGACATAGGCACACACTGACAGCATGCTGAACACACTGGGGCATACATGGGGACTCAGAATAGCATCCTGCCTGAGCATCACACACCTCCACAGCTGGCACACAGGCATATGTTCCGTCGGAACAGAGCACATGCCACACATGGCACACACATCCCATGTGCCACACACTCACTGCCTGTAGGGCTACACAACACACCTGCTACAGATGTGTCAGGTACCTGTCTTGGGTGCTGCACTGGGGTCCCACTCAACAGGCTGTATCTGCTGAAGGTCACAGTGATATGCCTCAGGGGCACTATCGTCCACCACAGAACACATGCATACAGGTCAGTCAGAGGCATGGGCACATATGACTCACTCATTGACCATGCCACTATGGATGACCTGAGACATACCTCCCTGGACTACATGATAGGGAACATAGAATGGATCTCTTAGCATGTGGCACGGGCCAGAATGAGCATGATCTTGGTTGCCAACATACCCTCACCAGGTATGCTACTACTATATGTAGGAAGGGTGTTGTATGTCTACATTCTGCTCAGTCTCCAATGTCATTCATAGGGTAACTGATGGCTGTCAACGTGTGCTTACATGCTAGGGAAGCCACAATGATGTGCAAGGGTCAGCTTGTACGTGACACCCATGGCCCGATGTATATTGGCGGAGCTCCTTGATACACACATACTGCCTTATGCTGCAGGACACAGATTACATAGCCACCTCTGCGGGTATCACACAGGTTAGGACACTAACAGTGCTGCTACACAACACCAGCAGTGTACACCGCAAGATGCATGCACTGGACACTGTCCTCAGCACGGTGAACTGCAATGTCTGTGCAGTACCAGAGTCCTGATTCATGGCTCACAGGTGCAACCCATCACTGCCAGGTTATGCCTCATGCCATGCCTGTCGTCCCCTACACATGTAACACACATGGACAGGGGGGTGGTATCCCAAGGCACCATAGATACACACACCTCCAGGTTGTTGGCACAGCACAATGCATCAGGGCCTAATCATGTGCAGCTAACAGTGTGTCGGACTGCCATCTGGTTCATAGCCTGGCACACACAACCCTCCCATACACAGGAAAACCACCTATCCTCCATAACAACACTGGCAATATGACAGTCTCAAGAACTGTCTTTATATGGCTGGACTGCATCCAGCCAAACATTGTGCGTGAGCATTACTGTAGCTACAACACACTAGTTGAAGGGTTCACAGCATGTGGTCACTGAATTGCAGTGGAATGACATGTTTCCACTCCCACAACAGGTGGGAACATGCAGCACCTGTACATCGACTACATGTAGACTATATGGCCCAGACCAGATGTGTATCCCCTGCTGTAGGTATTTTACCATATACACCCACACTGTATAGACACATACCACGCGGCCCTGCACAGTAAGACACAGTCATATTGTTATACATTGCAAATACCATTTATCCACTCGAGGCATGTGTCAGACATGGTAACTACTGCAGGTCACAGGTATTTATGTGTATGTCACACACATACATCATGTGTGCAATGCCATTGCTTGTTTAGGCAATGGCATGCATTGTTATGCACAAAGACCCACACAAGGTCATAATGTGTGACACAACCACACGTGGCAGTTGTGGGTTACCAAAACATACCTATCTGTACTCTGACAATGGTAATAGACCCAGTAGCAGAGCGCACTATTGGCATTACTGGCAAGCCAGCCTTGTTTGGCTGTGCTGATAGTGTGGTGACATCCCCTGTGTTTACTGGGGGAATATGCAGCATCTGGTGTATTGTAGTATTTGCCAAAAGTATTTGTTCTCTTACACTTGCATTTACACACACCCTACTTCCCCCACACATACACATGCACGCTTGCCATTTGCAGGATTCATACCCCTACCTAACTAAGTCACGACACGTGAGAGAGACGCATTAGCAAAGCGCACTATTCGGATTAATAGATGGTTCTTCTTCTCTGGCTGTAATTATAGGGTGCTGACATCATCAGTGTTTTGAAAGGGTAATGTGCATCAGGTAGTGTGATCTCCTGATTGCCAAAACTAACATGTTTTTCATACAGAAATGCACACACACAAACTCCCCACATCCAAAAACACACACACTTGCAGGTTTCAAACCCCTACCTAAATATGTTATGGCACTTGAGAGTGACGCTGTAGCAGATTGCGCTATTCTGATTACTGGTAGATGTCTCTTCTCCAGCTGTATGTATAGGGTGCTGTCATCATCACTGTTTGGAAAGGGTAATGTGCATCATGTAGTGTGATCTCCTGATTTCCAAAAAGCACATGTTATTCATACACAATTGCACACACACAGAGTCCCCACATCCAAACATGCCATTTACAGGTTTCAAACTCCTACCTAACTATATTATGACACTCGGGAGAAACCCATTAACAGAGTGCGCTATTCGCATTACTGGGAGGTTTCCCTTCTCCTGCTGTACTTATAGGGTGCTGACATCATCAGTGTTTAGAAAGGGGAATGTGCATCCTGTAGTGTGTTCCCCTAGTTGCCAAAAGGGATATTTCCTTCATACAGACTTGCACACACACTAACCCCCTCCACACACACTGAGCATTTATAGGATTTAAACCCCTACCTAGCTATGTTATAACACTCGAGACGGATGTATTAGCAGAGCGCGCTATTCGCATTACTGGGAGGTTTCTCTTCTCCTGCTGTACTTAAAGGGTGCTGACATCATCAGTGCTTAGAAAGGGGAATGTGCATCCTGTAGTGTGTTCTCCTAGTTGCCAAAAGGGATATTTCTTTCATACAGACTTGCACACACACTAACCCCCTCCACACACACTGAGTATTTGCAGGATTCAAACCCCTATCTAACTATGTTATGATACTCGAGACGGACGCATGAGCAGAGCGCGCGATTCGCATTACTGAGAGGTTTCCCTTCTCCTGCTGTACATATAGGGTGCTGACATCATCAGTGATTAGAAAGGGGAATGTGCATCCTGTAGTGTGTTCTCCTAGTTGCCAAAAAAGATATTTCCTTCATACAGACTTGCACACACACTAGCCCCCTCCACACACACTGAGCATTTGCAGGATTCAAACCCCTACCTAATTATGTTATGATACTCGAGACGGACGCATTAGCGGAGTGCGCTATTTGCATTACTGGGAGGTTTCTCTTCTCCTGCTGTACTTATAGGGTGCTGACATCATCAGTGTTTAGAAAGGGGAATGTCCATCCTGTAGTGTGTTCTCCTAGTTGCCAAAAGGGACATTTCCTTCATACAGACTTGCACACATGCTAACCCCCTCCACACACACTGAGCATATGCAGGATTCAAACCCCTACCTAACTATATTATGACACTTGAGGGAGATGCATTAGCAGAGCGCACTATCCGAATTACTGAGCATCTGTTCTGCACCTGCAGTATTTATAGGGTGCTGACATCTTTATTTCTACAGAGGTATGTACATGTAGTACTACCTGTCAGGTGGGGGATAGCATATATATGCATTTGCAGCCACCTACGTCAGGGTCAGATATGCACATCGCACTGGCAGGTTATATTCTATACCATGCTTTGTGACCACGGGACCTGTAACACACAACACAACCAGTCCAGAATACCACACCCATATCCAGGACACACACTTAGCTTCCCTGGGAACAGTGCCGGGATATGCAGGTATTCACATGCACCATTCCAGTTGTTAATATCAGGTACAGGCATATTGTGTGTGAGAACTACTCAGGCCTCTACCACCATACCTTACAGCCACTACAATTTGTAGGTCCATGTGCTATGGCAGAACCACACACCACAGCCACATGGGGGAATACATATTGCACCTGTCCATCTGCAACATGGGTACTCACTGTTCCACACAAGAGGTAGACCACCATTGTTGATATCTGACCATACCCACCTTTCCCTGGACATCCATATCCCATCTCCACCCCCAGGCAAGGTTGTCACTGCACACAAACTGTATTTAGCACAAGCAGACTCTACACTTGTGAAGACTGGGGTGGACGACTTCAGAGGACCCATGCTGGGGGACTATACTGGCCACTCAGCATAATCCTTGACAATTGCATTCTATGAGCATGTGTATGCGGTTTGCATTGATCATGCTATCCCACATATACCCATGACTGCTCCACAACAAGACACCTGTCAGGTGTACACCAGCCATATATGAGCCATACAACAGACAGAGTGAGCTAATACATTGCAGAGCTGTAGCCCACAGAGGGAGGACATCTGTGAACAGTTCCGGCACGGCACTTCATTCACACATAATCATTACAACACAGTGTTGACAGTGGAATTGTCCAGAGAATGCAGATAGGGCTCCCCTCAGTCTGTTATTGACAGACACTTACTGTTAGAGATCCTCAGCAACCCTCTTCCAGCACACACCGACAACATGGCTGTGGCTTAGCACATTCAATCCCTGGGACCTCCACGGTGCCCCTGCTTGGCAGAGGCACAGCTCACCAGCCTCACATGTTGCCTTATGTGACCTACTTTACAGTGGTACAGTAGCCTACTGTACTGGGGATGCAGATGCCAAGCACACTCTGGCTGAGCTGTCATTCCCTAGGGCAACAAGCCTAGTATTGACCTCTACACCCATATGTTCAATTGTCGGATGCACAATATTTGTTGTGCTGTTCTACTGTTTGCAGGTCTTTATTGCCATAGCATTCCCTGTTCCTATGACCAACTTGTGTATCTGTGGAAGATGTTTGCATATGATGGCGATTCACTATATCACTTATGTCTCTGTAGTCATTTACTGTGTGCACTGGGCAGATTGCTGTGTTGTGGTTGGTTCCTGGATGGACACGTACAAATACCAGATATGTGTGGCCAACTGCTAAATGGAGATATGGCCTACGTGTGTGAGCATGCCCAGTTCAGCCTTTCCATGGGATGTTGTCTGACATATGCCTCATTTATCAAAGTGTGCGAGCATGCCCAGTGTGAGCTTTCCATATGTTGCACTCTGAAGTCCACCACATATTTGGGTGTGTGTGAACTTCAACAATATCTCACGTTTATGGTTGTGTGTTGGGTGTCATGTTGTGTACTAACAAGCCAACTGCTTTGTGTCTGCCACAACAGGGATTATACTGTGCCTGCAGGGATTGCATGGGATACTTTGCAGACAGTTCTCAACATACTTTCATAATGACCTAACACTGTAGTACCGTATAGTGTACTGGTTCAGTACTTTCACTGTGGTGGACAGTATCCTGGGCTTTAGTCCTATGACTGCTTGACATCTTCATAGTGAGCAAAACAGACTGTGTAGGGGCCAGTTGTGCACATATGACCATGTTGCATTATGTTCAGATATGGACTACCTACACCAGGCTCGTCCAACATTGGTAGTGTATTACACAACATGGGTGGACATTGGCAAACACTAGCGATGTTCCCTAGGTCATTTCCGATGCTAGTCACAGGGTGTGTTTGTCCTTCGACACACATTGTAACTGGAGTTTGCCATGACATATGTCATGGTTAGTATACTGTGCCTCCGTCTACCTCTGACATAGCAGTGATACCCAGGGTTAGCCTACCATCTCCCATCCACTCATCAGGATTCCTCTTGAGGGGTGTCGATAAGTGACTCTCTGGCTGACCTGTACCGGGAGTTTACTGAAGAGTGGGGGTGCCTTCTGTGTTATGGATCATTCTGTACAACTTGTCCTATGTATGTCAGTGCTGGGGTTCAGGTCTCTCATGTGCATAGCTCACTGCCATTCAGATTGTACAAGGTGCAGCATGTTCATTGATTCCAGGTTAGACATGGCTTCATACATCAGGCACAGCTTGCCTGTAGCTGGGCAGTATGGCAGTGTGTGGGGCTGCAGTTTGTTTACTCAGGCAACACATGGCATCTGTTTATGCTCTTTGCTACTCCTGGTGGGGTACTGTTGTGGACTTTACAGTTGATGGAGGTGTCTGCTGAGGTATATCCCACAGGGGCTATTGTAGTCAACTGTGACGCTGATGGAGGATGACTGCAGAGCCACAGTGACATCCCCTTATCTACATCTGCCAACCTTCATGTTTGGGTGGGTATATACTATATGTTTCTGCGAACACTACAGCCACATGTTTGTCCAGTGCAGGATATTTACCACCTTTTGTACCCAGGTCTCTCATTACATGTTAGGTACGTCATGGGTTAACACCTGTGTGGTAATTTGTGGGCACTTACTGTATATCCACTGTGGTTGTCTATACACAGTTCTGCAATTAGCTTGCTGACATGGTTATGGCTCCAGTTGTCTGTTTGTAGGTGGCCCTTTTGTGGGTTGTTTGTGTCAGCTGGGGGTCAGATATGGTGGGCTGTTGGTACTCCTCTGCATACATGTTCAGTCACAGTCCTTCCATGTTGGCCTATACCTATGGGACATATATACAGAACGGGGGGGCAGGACCAGGCCTTGTGGGATGCCACTCATATCTGCTTTGCAGTCTGACATGGATGCGGCATGTCTGACCATGTCAGTTCTGTCCTTGGTCTGGTTTTCAACCCCTCTACTGACATAGGGGTATATATTTAAGCTGGTGAACATATCCATACTGAACTCGTACGGTATTGTCTAAAAGCATATGCACAGCCCAGCTACGCTGAGTGGACCACATTGCCCTCATCAATGACCTTAACGACTGCTTCAAATGGGTCAAACATGTTTAGGGGCAGGATCTGCAGTTACGACAGCCACACTGTGTAGGGTCCAGTATCAGTAGGTCCACAATAGCCTTCTGTCTGCGGTACATACTGATCCTTTCCATAGCTGTGCAGACCAAGCTTGTCAGGATCCTGGGGTGGTAGTTTGCAGTATCCATTCAGGCAACACCTTTGTTGTGAAGGACCACTGTTGTTGTACACTGCTCTTTGGGTACATATCCTGTGGTAAGGCTGACATTGGGCAGTAGTGTGATTTGGCATTCCATTATTCTTGGAGTCCATGTTGGCCTCAGCCCAGGACACCATCACATACCTTTGCTGCTGTGTGTTTTGCTTTGCAGATGATGGCTGTTACCTCAGCATCTGCAATGTCAGGGGACCAGCAGTCTGCTGGGATAGATATTTTGCACTCTGGGGGGGGGGGGGTGTTTGCACTGCACCTGTCAGGTTGTATGTTAGCAATATGTGTGTGTGTTTGGTATGTTGTTTGTAATATCTGTGTGATTCGGAGCATATCTGTGGATGCCCAACATGGTTTCTACAATCAGTTAGGTAAGCCTTGTGATTATCCTTAGTGTCCTGTACAATTTGTTTCTTCATAGGTTCATGGGTTCATACTAGGCTATCCACCCTAGGGCATTAGTAAGCTTAGCCAGAGTGTGTGTGTCTTTCGCCACCCCTTGCTATGTTTCTATTATGACCATTTATGAATTTCTTTACTGTGCCTCTGTCTGGTCGTGACACAGTGAAGACCCCCAATATACATGTACGATCATCCATCCACTTGGCAATATTCCTGTTGAGGGGTGTCAGTGAGGGGTTCTGCCTAACATGGATTGGGATCCTGTTTCTGGGTGTGGGGAGCCTCTGGGTTATGTATCTGTCCCTCCAGCACATCTTATTTCATTATGTGTTGAGGCTGACATCTGTCACTCTCACAGCTCCAATGGCTTTGATTTCCTGTGGTGGAGCATATCCATTACTCCTGTGTTGGACATTGTCTTGTACAACAGACATACAATGCCTCTGTGTAGGCAGTCTGTGACTGCATTCAGCTGGGGTGTCTACAGCCAGGCAGCATATGACATATATTTCACACCCTTTATCCTCTTGGTGGGGTAACTATGAGGTCTTCCGAACCGCTGCAGGTGTCACGTACGGTACATCCCATATGAGTCATTGTACTAGATTATGGGTCTGATAAGGGAACAGTACAGTAGCACAGTGACCTCTGTTGATGTAGATGTGAATCCTTTCATGATACGGTGTCCAATATCAACAATCTTCCTAGCCACATTGGCATTGTGAGTGTCACATGACAGATTACTGTCGACTTGTGTCCCTAGGTCCCTGATTACTCCTTGCATACATAATGGTTTGCCACCTATGTGGTAATTTGTGTGTACCTTGTCTGGTATTTGGTGGGACATTCATACTGTCCAGTGCATTCAGGATGTCTGGGTGGAGTTCTTGTGTGTGAGGGTGTGGTCTGTTGCATGCTACAGACTGTACAGCAGTTTGGACTACACTTAGGTGCACATGGGTGGTCTCTGCTGCTTTGTGCATTGTCAGTTACCTGGCCATATGGGTGTCTGTGCTGCATATGGATACTCCCCCTCCTTTGATGTTTTGGTCCAGGTGTTGGGGCCATAACACATGATATGTGGTATAACCTAGTAGTGCTGGTGTGCTATCACTAGGCTTGCAGCAGGCTTCTGTCACTGCACAGACATCAATGTTCTCCATAATGGGAAGTGCCTCAGGGGCATGCATATTGCAGTTTACACATCTGGCATTGGTCAGCATTACCCTTATGTTTCCTACCACTTATGTTTTCTAGGGTGGTAGGTAGTCTTTTTGGCCTTGCCTACATACGGTTCTATGCAGGTGGCAGAGGCCTTATCCAGTATCCAGACGCACAGGGGTAACAGGTGCAAGCCATCCCTGGATCAGCAGGATGGCTTGTCATGCTTGACATCTCAAGCAGACAGACATTAGACCCTTTTGGACTGACAGCTGTAACTGTGCCAGCTGTTAAACATGATCATTCTGTGTTTGTACTATGGCATCATTCTTGGTGAGGGTTGGATGCTGCACACAGCCAGTGTCATACCGGCCTGGGGTACATACTCAGAGGGATCATCCATGTCTCTTTTCATGTAGACCAGGGAGGTACATCTCAGGTAATTCACACCAGCATGGACATTGAGTGCATCATATTTCTGCTTGCTTTGAGGTGACCTGTGTACTTGTGTTATGTGGCATTTTGTGGCTGCCTACAGGCAGCTTACTCTACCCTTTCCCTTGTTCAGTCTGGTGAGTGGGACAGCAGTGTGTCTGCCTATACAGACACCTATTACAACTGTATCAGGCATGTTGTTTCTCCTTCTATCCTGTGACTGTTTGGCACACCAGCTTTGTGTACTATTCATTGCATGTGCTGTGTTTGGAGGTTGTGGTTGCTTGTGATCTGCTTTGGAGGCTTCTGTTGGTGTGGTGTGTTTGTAATTAGGGCCTCCGTGAACATTTTTATGTGTTTATGTGTTTGGTTTACAGTTGTGGTAGGTCTATGTGGGACTGGGTTTGTGGTGTATGTGGTTACATTCTCCTCCTGACTAGTTTTGACAGTACTGAGTTGGGGGAGCTCAACCTCTGGTTTGGATAAATGGTTGCATCTATCACATATATTTGTATTTATTGGGGGAATTGTGGTTGTCTGTGTGCTTGGGACAGGTGTCACATTGCCTCTGGATTCGCAGATTTTACTTGTTGTGGCTGGACATAGTGGATTGTATGTGTGGACATATGTTATTGCCATACTACTGGTCAGTGATTACTTCCCTTTTTATGTTTGCTCTATCATGTGGTAGCTTCCTCATTCTCTTGCATGGTTTGGTAATGGCTGGAGTCCAGCATGCCAGGTGCCTGCGTGTATGGCATTGTGTGCTGTTGTTATTTGTGATTGCATACTCCAAGCATTCCTGGCTGTGTTCATGGAATGCCTGTATAACATGTTCTGCGGTGTGTCCCATATTCTGCACTTGCACAGGGCCTTTCGTGGATTCAACATCAGTTTGGAGGGCTGCAACCTATGCTTTACACATGTTTTTCACTGTGGTATTCCGGACAGGGACTGGGGTCGGGATGTGTATATCCAGTG
Source organism: Protopterus annectens (assembly GCF_019279795.1). Lineage (NCBI taxonomy): Eukaryota > Metazoa > Chordata > Ceratodontiformes > Protopteridae > Protopterus > Protopterus annectens. The sequence continues at coordinate 796,784,855 of NC_056734.1, forward strand.
TGATTACTCTATGGTCTGGTCTTACCAGTGAAGGATACACTTCTCATCTTGCCATCCAGTACACATGTTGCTTATTATCACTTCCAGTATGCTTACCCCTCTTGTGGGAGTGGTACGTTGTTCCTGGGCATTTTTGTTTATGGATTCTGGGATCTTTTCTCCAACTGTGTTGGTGCTAGTATAATGCTCCCGGTGTATGTCTGGGTATTTTCACTCAAGCAATATAATGTTGTTTTGGGGGCTTGATATATTCATGTATTCCAACATAGGCCAGGTGCAGTTCCTGGTATTAGGACAGTAGTCTGCAGCAGGCTATATACTGGGAGGTGGTTTTAGCCATTGGTATTTGACCATGGCTAATCCATGATGCTTCTTGTTGTGGTACCAACATGGGGGTGTGGTTATCCTTGACATTTATTGCTAGTCACCCTCCTTTTGTAGCTTGTTCCATGTTTTGCGGCTGTACAGCACAGTATGAGGTGTGACCTGGTAGTGTTAGGGGGCTGATGTGAGCCTTGACCCAGTTCTCTATTGCAGGAATGATATCTACATTCTCCATACTGTGTGCGTTTACACCGCACACATCTTGCTGTTTAGACTTCTGGCATTGGGTAGCATTACATCTAGGTTCCTATCCCTTGTGGTACCTATGAAGGTGGGTTTGTGTTTTGAGACTTACCTATTAAGGGCATGCTGTGGGTACTGACAGCCTTTGCCAGTATCCATGGGGCATGGAATGATAGGTGCACGCCACCCCTAGCAGGTGGTGCATCATGTCATGCTCCGCATGTCTTCCCAGCTTGAAACACATTGGCTCCCCTTTGACTAACTGCATTACTTCAGCCAGTTATTGCACTTGATCATCCCATCGTCATTTTGTGGCTTCATGCTTGGTGAGGGTGGATGTTAGTCAGGGTGCTCAGGTGTGCATATAGTACATGGTGTTACATTACTTAACACATGGCATTCATGCCTCAGGTGGTGCTGCAGGGCTGCTTCTGTCAGATGCGCATATTACACTTCCCTGTACATGTTTGTGAGCAGGTCATGTCATTTTAGGCATCCATGTTATTATTTGAGTGAGTCAGAAGGGGTATCATTCCCAGGGTTCCTACTGAGCCAGTGTATGTGCTATGCATTGCCTCTTTGCCAAGGCCAGGGCATACTAGGCACGCCTTCTTCTGCCTACTGGGGCAGGCTCAGGTTGTTCTGCCTCCGAGTCACGATCTGCCTGTGATGGCCTTGGCAATGGTGGAGGGCTGTTTGGCCCAGCCCTATGCTGGTCCTGCTGCAGCTGTTTTTGCACCTATCGCCTACTCTATTCCTCCCCCTTATGTATCTCTTACACTACTCAGACTGTGCTCATTTGCTATGTGACTGTGAGATTCAGTATCCTAACCCTCATTTACATGAGATTGCCTACTAATGCTTAGTTAAATGTCTTAGACTCAGCTTCCCCCCTTAGCAACCACTACACGGTGGCCATGTTGTTTTTGGTCTGCTGGTCCTTGCATTGTCATTCCATGTTTTGCATGAAACCCACATTTGTGGGTTTATAACCTTCTTTTTTATGTTTTATACAGCACAGCCCGTTTGCGTGGTGCTGCGCTGGGTTTAAACATCGGCGATCGCCGAAAAAAAAAATATATATTTTTATTATTTTGCATCAGGTTACCTTGCCAATGGCCACATATTTGGCAATTGGCATGCTGCCTGAAACATATGCACCCTTTATTTGGAGCTGACATGGCTCCGTTGTGGAATTTGCAGAAACGTACTCAGTTGTCAACTGAGTACATTTCTGCAGCTAAAACGTCTCTTACACGGACTGGTTTCTGCTTCGTGGATCACTAATATACCTCACTTGCATACCTTTCGGCTGCAAGTGAGGTATTTAGCATGTCCACACCCAGTCCGTGTAAGAGACGTTTTAGCTGGTCTCTTACACGGAGTTTAGGGCTGTTCCTGGATCGCGAGGCTTGCATGGAGTGTTACACGTCTCTTACACTCCATGCAAGCCTTCGTGAATCCTGCCCTCAGTATTTCCAGATGCAGACCTCTCTGCATCACGTACAAGTTCTCTTAAGAGCACACAGGGAACATACTCAGCCCAGGGTTTCAATGTCTCTATATGTGCTCCATTTAAATCCCCAGTATAACTCCCCACTGTTACAGTTGTAGGGTTAGGTCCTCAGCACAGTGTCCAAGCCAGGTACTCAAGCACCCTTTCTATATGCCCAGTGCTTCATGTCCCTTCCCTAAGCAGTTGACACACACACTCTTTAAGATTTAATTTTCACACATGCACACACACACGCACACACACACACACACACACACACACACACACACACACACACACACATACATGTGCACACACACACACACACACACACACACACACACACACACACACACACACACACACACACACACACACACACACACACACACACACACCTCCTGGGAAAGGCTAGCACAGATTACCTGCTCTACCAACTTTCCCCAGACTATAAGGTAGTTATCACTGCCACCAGTCAGTTACTGTAAGGCTCTTAAAAGGGTATCCAATTATATTGTGTAATATTAATACTAATACAAATAGTAGTAGTTCACCAAGATGGCTATGCCTTCTGGAGTGGCCCACACAGTGTCACCAAATAAATATAAGCACTCTCGAAGGTTAGATACGTTTTCTACATGGGCCAGCCACAATAGTAGTTTTAAATTTATGTAATAATAATAATAATAATAATAATAATAATAATGAAAATAAAAGTACATGAACATACTGAATATATATTCCAGTAAACCACAGAGTTCAGATCACAGAAAATATTGAAAAGAACCTTGATGGACAGACTCAGACAAATAAAGAAAAACAATATAAAAACTTAGCTTCATAGTATTTCTGACTGAATCTAAGAATCTTACTGATGTTCTTCATGTTTCACTGTTGCCGTCATCAAACTTGAGTTATCTGCCTGCAGGTAGCCCTCAATCTGCCCGAATACCAGTGTCTTAGAATTCCTGTGTCAGATGCTGTTGCCTCTTCCATGACGTCAGGTCATCAGGGATATAAAACATGCAGCCGACGCCATTACATCAGTCTTTCTTGCCGAGCAGGAGCCCGAAGCAGAAACAGTTTGTAAGTGCTGGTCGGCCGCTACCTGAAATTTTTGTTTTTCGAGTTTGTAATTCTGAAGTCTTCTAAAGCTAAGTACCCCATTGGAGATCCTTGTTTCTTGCTCTAATCAATGTCAGAAAAATTAACAATTGCCTTGCCTGTGGAAAACAAATACCTCACAGAGATTTTTATTCTTATTGCATCATCTGTTTAGGCCCAGACCATGACGTTCCTTGCTGTCGGTTTTGTGCCTCATTTTACACTTGAACCATTCATCGTCAGGCTATCTTTGTCGCTAAATTCTTTCACTTTCATTCTCCATATTCCAAAATGGCTTCTGTAAGCCATCCTACTACCGATCTTATGAAAAAACATAAAGATAAAGAAAGAGACAGACTGCATCGGTCCAAAACTGCCGACGCTGCCACCATTAAGCTAGTCACTAGTTCACCGGTACTCAGTGAGGCGCCTTCGCAGCCCCTGATGCCTGCTTCTACAGATCTGCAGGCCTCTGCTGAGACCCATTTGGAGTTCAGCATGACACGAGATGGTTCTTCGACTATGGAACCTGTGGATGTCTCTACCTTGGATGGGTCCGGACCACTGTGCAGACACCGGCTTCTGAGGGTGTATTCTGACCTACCAATGTTCATATTAAACCGACTACTTTATTTTTAGCTAAAATTACAGAGTTTCTGAGGCTCAGAGTACGCACTATGCCTCAAAAACTGATGACCAAAGCACATGCTCAAGCTCCTATGCCAGAAAAACAAATGCTTAGAATGGCTGAAGACCGTATTACTCTAATTAGGGGAAGCCAGCCTTCCCCTGCTAAGAGACAAAGAATTGAGTTTCATTCTGATTCTTCAGGCCAGGAGTCCAATGACTCTGACCCTTCTGATTATCAAGACATGCCCTTATCTTCCTATGAGGATTCTGATGCAGAGAAATCCATTCTCTCTGCCTCCCCTCCAGAGGACTTTTCTTTTGGTGAAACCTTGCATACTTTAAGAGAACATTTCCACTGGGAATGCCAGGACTATCCTCAGTCCAAAAAGAGACTCAGAATTTTTAGAGTTGCCTCAGCACAGGCATCTAGCCTATACCCCCTGTCCTGGATGTTGTAGATAACATTTTTATGGAATCCAGTCTTACTCCAGATACTTTACCCCAGGCCTCTAGAACACCTGACAGGTACTACAGAGTAATGAAGTCCAAAAAGTGAGAACAGTCACCACGAGTAAATCCTTCTACAGAGTAGTCCCAACTCAAGCTCCTGACACACTGAAAATATCCACGATGGAAATATGTAAAAAATTCATTTATTGGAAACAGAGAATAAGCGCTTTCGCATAGTTAAACTATGCTTCATCAGATACAATGTCATAAAATGGTTCCAAAATACTTATACTAAACAACTTTTGGCGGGCTCATTAATTTAAAATGAAGCTTAATTGCCTTTCATCAATTTAAAGCCATCATTACATTCAAATGCAGTTTAAATTCAATACAATTCATTTCTAAAGTGCAGCACTCACACTCATCACAAAATATTTCAAAGCATTACCAAAACCCTCTGACTAAACAAAACGCTGCAGACTTCAGACATAAAAAATGCATTTACAAGCTCATAATTCAAAAGTGCATATTTTGAACAAAAGCACTACAACTTGGCAAATGGCATTCAGAAATAAGAACACATCCCTCACAGACTGAGAGTTCTTACATCAAAATACTATCATGGTGTTTCTTGTCTCTTAACTCATATAAACATAGCTAGAATCCCTTACCTTAATTGTAAGAAAATCTATACAATGCAAGTTGTTTAAGACAGTTCTACCATCGGTAAAAAGCTGCACAAGAAGCATCAACAAACTGTTTGCCATTGCAAATTAAACATCATCCTATTCGCTATTAAGGTCACATGTCTGGATTCTCAGTATGAAGTTCCTCCTGACCTAAAAAGTTGTCCCCACGGTCCTAAAGCAAGACCATAGAGACCGAACTAAGAAGATTTAATATAGGTCCAGCATTTAAATACATTCTTCATACTGATCCTACCCACCATGTAAGACCTGTAAAGATGTATATTTTCTATTACTAAAATTTTATGTCCCACATATAAACTTCAGTAAATAAACATAAAAAATATATAAAATATATATGAGGGAATATATATATATCAGTGTAAAACCAAAACCGCTATAAACACATATATTAATTCTCTAGTAATGAAGTAAAAGCAATATCTGTATATTTACACGAACTACAAACTATTTCATATGTACTAGGATAAACCATGTTGCAAAATACACAATTAATTCAGCATTACTATCCTAGTGGTACTTATTTTACATGAAACATAGAACGTGTTGTGTGTCTGAAAAATTAACAAGAACCTATAAGAGAGTGCTGTATTTACCACTAAATTTACATAGTAGTATACTACACATCATATTTAGGGAATATACTATACACATGCATATAAGTCATAAAACAAACATAACCACATGTTCACAAAGCAACAGATATAAAATATATCTATGGTATAAAAATATATGTGTAACTATATACCCTTATGGGACAACAATGGCAAGGTATTTATTCAAACGACATCTCCATAATGCTTCCTTTGGACATCAAAACTATTCCTGTACATCAGTGTAGCTGAACTCAAAGGGCAGTTCTAATCCTACATCTCATGGTGGAGAGTGTCACCCCAAATGAACATGCAGGGTTATATACCAAGACAAATATAGATATATAGGATGAAGGGTTACTCAAAACACCATTCTATCCAACTAAAACATACCCTTACTACATATGTATATATAACAGACCAAGGGCTAAATCTCAAAACGCCATTCTATCATGTTAAGACATGCCCTTACTATAAAATATAATAAGCAAAGAAATAAAAATTAAATATAAAACCTGTATATATGACCTGAATAACTAAGTACTATACTTATCTATTCCATCGTAAACATCTATGATATAGAGAGTACGTGCCCTGGTATAAAATTAATGATGTTTAGTAATGCATATACTGTAATGTTAAACAACAACTTCCAAGGTGACAAGATGTCCCTAGCATTAAATGCTTATACATCACACTCCTATAAAGCTATAGATAAAGGAAATGCCCAGTTGGCTAACCACAAATTAAGAGGAAAAAGGGGGTAATACCCATTTTAATATCCTAACTACTAGGAAGTATGGGCTATAGAATTCTAGATAGCAAAACCAACTTCATTTACGTTCAATCAACATCGGTTTAATAGAGATAAAGCCATTCAGCCCTGGAGAATTATGTGCGCTAGTTTTAAGATCCAGTGTAACTCGGCTCTAGCCAACCTTTGTTCAATACTACCTCTTCTTAAAGTTGGAATGATTATGTCCAAAACCCTAAAAGTGAAAGAATGAGAGGGACACTCTTTAATATGCCTGGCCAAAGCATTAGTGTCATCCTGCTTGCGGATCTCATAAAGGTGGTCATAGATACGGTCCCTTAGCCTTCTCTTGGTTAGACCCACGTAAAATGCTGTACAAAAAGAACAGGTGGCCAAGTAAATCACATTTTGGTATTGCAGTCAGCATAGTACTTGGGTTTGAAAACAAAATTCATACTGGGATGTTGATAAGTCTGTATATTACTAATGCTCTTGCACCTTGGGCAGTGTAAACAAGGATATGTTCCTTTCCTGACCAGGTCCCTAGTACTAGACTAGTAGATTTCCTTATATTCGTGACCTGCCGGTCATTACATAGTTGCCTCTTAAGATTATTGCAATTCCTATAGCAAAATGTTGGTGCAGGTCCTCGATCTTGCTAATTTCTTTATTTACCGAAAGGACATTCCAGTGCTTCCTAATCACACTTCTTACACTTTCCACTTCATTGGTGAATTTAATGACATAACTAAGCCCTTTTCCATGGATATTGGGGCCCATAGTGGCTCCCACCCTACATCCATTCTTAATATGGAGCACCGGACTGGCATCATGTTCTAAAACTCCAAAATTTCATTTCTTACCCTTCTAACCATAGTCATGTCATATCCCTATCCCTAAACAGGGTTTCCATATTATTAACTTCATTCAAAAGATCATCTTTATTTTGACATAGTCTGGATACTCTTATAAATTGACTAGTGACTATGCCACGGAAGGTATAGGTTGGGTGCATGCTATCTGGTGCTAACAATGCATTCTTCCATACAGCTTTCCTGTAAATCCTGGTTACAATTTCACCCTCTTTTGTCAACCTGAGCGTGACGTCAAGGAAATTAACTTCATAACTTGAAATCTCCACTGTAAACCTCAAAAAGTCTGTTGTGGTTTGTAGATAACCAAGGAAATGATGAAAACTATCTGACGTACCTTCCCAAACTATAAGTATGTCATCCACGAACCTTCTATAGTATCTTATGTATCTAGAAGATTCGTGGGTAAACAGGAACAACTTTTCCCACCAGTAGACCACCAAATTAGCATAACTATTGGCACAGGGGGTGCCCATGGCAACCCCCCATGCCTGTAGATAATAGTCATTTTCAAAGATAAACACATTGTTATTAAGCACTGTGTCAAGAAGCTGAGTTATCAGGTTTATTATCAGTTTATTAGGTACTACAGAGTACCTGATTCCCACAAATTTCTCTTCAAGAATCCTGCTGTGGATCCAGAGACCATCTCCCAGGGACCTAAAGGTATTTCGGCTACTACAGCCAAACATCCTACCCCTTCAGACAGGGATTCCAGAGCTTTAGACAGATGAGGTAAGAAGGTATATACTTCTGAAGCTGTTGCCATCAGAGCATTGAATTTCCAGTTTCACATGTTGAAGTACCAGCAGCATATTATGGAACTAATTAAACAAAAAAATGGTGTCACTTTCAGATTGTGCAGAAAATAAAGATTTACAAAAGCTAGTGCATTCTGCAAACCAAGTTAGTAAGCATACTTTGCAGTGTGGTTTTGATACCCTAGAAGCATCTTGCAGGGCTGCAGTCACTGGGTCTGTTCTGAGAAGGCATGCTTGGCTGAATGAACAAACCTTGCCAGATCATGTCAAATCCAAATTACTAGACAATCCTTTAAACAAGGACTGTTTATTTGGCAATAAAGCAGAAGAGGTTTTTAAAAAGATGGAAGAAAAAGCTAAATCTATGCATACTGTTACAGATTTCTTACAGGTACAACCACCTAGATTCTGCAGGCATTGGCCTTCTAAAAACTGGTCCTTTCCAGCCCCTTCCAGGCCTTCTCAGACCAAGCCCAGGGAAAACAGGCCACCCAGACTACAGTCTCAGGGTATGCAGAGATCTAAACAATGGAGTGCCCCCACCTCAAAAACAGGGAGTGGTAAGCCACCCCCTTATGGAAAAAGTTCACAATGACTTTTCAATTACCCTTCCCAGCACTGCCCAATTACTTGTGCCCCAAGGAGGAAAACTTGCCCTTCATGCAAAAACCTGGATGTCCATTACTCAGGACAAATGGGTCCTAAACGTTGTATCCCAGGGGTATAGATTCTACTTTCATGCACTGCCAACCCCAAGATGGTTTCCAGACTTTCCTCCAAACCAGTGGGCAGAGGCTCAAAAGCAAGTACTTTCTCTGCTCAATATCAGAACTATTCAGCCTATTCCAGTAGAACAAATGGAGCAGGGTTTCTACTCCAGACTTTTCCTGGTACTCAGAAAAGAGGATCTAGCAACTCTCAACACCTTTTTGATGGTCCCAAAATTCAAGATGCTTACCCTGCAACAGCATCTCCCTATGCTAGCCAATGATGCCTGGTTAGTGACTCTTCTTAAATGAATCTTATCTGCACATTCCCATAAGAGTGTCATGCAGAAAATATCTATGCTTCAGGGCATGCTCTATACACTATCAGTTCTCTGCACTTCCCTTTGGTTTATCTACTGCACCCAGAGTATTCACAAAGTGCCTGGCAACAGCCATTACATACTGAAGGCAGAGAAATATCCACATTTTCTCATACTTGGATGACTGCCTAATTCAGGCAGACAGTCAGGAATTGCTACTTCAGCACCTGCCATTTGTAAAAAGCCTTCTCACTTCATTGGGGTACACCATCAATGAAAATAAATCATAGCTGGTACCCAGTTAAAAGACTGTATTCCAGGGAGCAAGCTTGGACACAACATCCCAGATGGCATTGCTCACTTCAGAAAAACAGGTCTATCTGACAAAGTACTTCAACCAAATGGCCACCAGAAGCAAGCTATCTGCAAGAAAATACTGCAAGCCCTATGGTTCATGGCCTCATGTATTCTGCTAAATTCCATATGCAAAACTGCATATGAGGAAATGTCCATGGTACCTAAAAAGTCTTTGGTGCCAGCATTCTCAGGACCTGGAAACAGTCATTCCAATTATACCTTGTCTAAGGACAGAGTTCCTTTGGTGGACAGAAGCATGCAACCATAATAAAGGCTTGCTTTTCACTTAACCCCTCGCCGCCCAAACCCTGACAACACATGCATCAGACTATGCATGGGGGGCTCACATGGCAGACAAATGCATACAGGGCCAATGGAGCCCAGCCCTGATTCTCCTGCACATCAATCAAAAGGAGATGCTAGCTATACAGAATGCACTGACAGCCTTCAAATACCTAATCCTTCCATGACAGCTGCTAATAAAGACAGACAACACCACAGTTATGTGGTACATAAACACTGCAGGTTAGCCATGGCCCAGTGGAAGACAGTCTTGAACAGCCAAGTACATCTACAAGCTCAGTCCCTGCCAGGCAAACAAAATTCACTGGCAGATGACTTAAGCAGAAATCTCCTAGACCCACATGAATGGAAATTGGAGCCCAGCACCTTCAACCTTCTGATCTAGAGGTGGGTAACACTGGAGGTGGACCTATTTGCCTCCCCCGAGAATCACCATTTGAGCAAATTCTGCACTGGGAACCATCACAGCAAAGCCTGGAAGGTGGATGCCTTATCCTTTCAATGGGAAAACCTCTCAATGTATGCCTTTCCCCCTCTGTCCCTCCTCTCAAAAGTACTACTCAAGATAAAACAGGACAGGCCAAGGGCAATTCTTATTGCCACATACTGGCCACTCCAGCACTGGTACCCACTCTTGTGCAGTCTGGCAACAGTGCCACCCTGGCACCTTCATCAGACTCCTACCTTGGTGTCACAGCAGGAGGGACAGATTTTGCATCCACAATTGCAATCCCTAAACCTTGCAGCCTCGCTTATCCGTTGAATACTCCACCAGCAACCCCTCAGCAAACAGGTGCTGGACTTCATTCTTGAAGCCAGAAGGCATAGTACTAAGAATTCCTATGCTGAAAAGTGGAACAGATATTGTTCTTGGAAACAGGCTCAAGGGAAGGACACAGCCGTGCCCTCCTTACCTCTTATCCTGGATTACCTGGCAGAGCTACTCCACAGAGGCTTATCCTTCTCCTCCATTAAGATTCATGCATCTGCCATCTCATCTCATTATAATACTGAGCCACCTCTATTTTCTCATCCTCTCATCAAACAGCTACTGAGAGGAGCTAATAACTTAAGGACCCAAGGAGAGCACACACCCCTGCCTGGAACCTTAACTTTGTACTGGAAAAGCTCACCATCCCCCCTTTTGAACCTGCAGCTTCAGCAGAGTTAACATTCCTCTCTTGGAAAACAGCCTTGCTTTTAGCCATAACTTCAGCAAGAAGAGTGTCTGAGTTACAGTCACTAATGGCTGTGGAACCCTTCATTATTTTCCATGCTGACAGGATTCCCCTCAGAACTAACCCATCCTTCATGCCTAAGTGGTGTCCAGTGTGGCTCTAAACCAATCCATCCATTTGCCAACCTTCTTTCCTAACCCTCAGAATAAAGGGGAAATGATCCTGCACTCCTTGGATGTGCACAGGTTCTATCTTGACAGCACTAAACCTTTCAGAAAATCTGACAAGCTGCTAGTCAGCTTTGCTACAGGGGCAGAGGGTAGAGCCATTTCAAAACAAACTATTTCCAAATGGATATCACACTGCATCCATTTCTGCTACAAACACCATGGAAAACCTACCCCAGAGGGGATAAGACCACATTCCACTAGAGCTACTTCCACCTCTACAGCATTTCTCAGGGGAGTCCCTACCAGGGACATTCTGGTAGCTGCAACCTGGAGTTCTGTACACACCCTCACCATACATTACCATTTCCCAATCTTTTCCAAATCCAGAGCCGGATTATCTACAGCAGTCTTGCAAGGTCTGCTAACCAGCCCTAACACTTCTTGACTGCCTCCACCCTTCCTCAGCTTTGGGAATCAACCCAAGTGTGATGACTGCAACAGTGAAACAAGAAGAACATAGTACATTTGTGTACACTTACCATAAATGCAAATGTTTGAGTGTATTCACTGTTGCAGTGCTGGTTTCCCCTCCCTCCAGCCCCCTGGCTTTCTCTATCTTTTTACCTCTCCTGTCCTCTCTATGGCCATTCCTAATGGCATTGGTATTTACTTTTTACTGGTGGTGTTCCACACTATATACTAGCTTCCTATTTTGGGGGCTCCTGACATTTGGGGCAAGAAAAACTGATGTAATAGCATCGGCTGTCTGTTTTATACCCCTAATGACTTAACATCATGGAAGAGGCGACAGCATCTGACGCAGGAATCCTAAGACTCTGGTATTTGGGCCAACTGAGGGCTACCTGCAGGCAGATAACCCAAGTGTGATGACTGCAGCCATGAATACACCTGAACATCTACATTTAAGGTAAGTGTACACAACTGTACTTTCTCTAGTTAATTTATTTACTACTGCAAGGCAAGATGCTGTGGGTGAGGGTCTTGCTAGTCAGGCTTCCCAAACATCATGCTCAATACTCTGTGATTTCTCTTTGTAATATCTAAAATATAATTTCCAAGAGGCTAGCAGTATGACCTCATCTGGTCACCTGACTCTAAGTTCTCGCAGTATTCCCCTTTGAAGCTGAGACGGGAATTGAGCATAGACAGCTGAATGCACATCCAAATGTTTATGGCAGTGGCTCGGGTCTCCCCTCTTTTCACTGAGCTAATGAAGAAAGCAGTGTGGGGTACCTTTTAATGTTTTAACAGTTCATTTTCATTTCCCTTATTTTTTCTTAAAGTTAACCTCTGCTGTGCCAGTATCCTCTATTAAAACATATACATTTAATTCAGCTACAATAATACATGTACATTTTTCTTCATTTCAGCAGGGTGCACTGTTGATACATTTAAACACAAGCAAAGCTCATAAATACATTTTCAGCATAAGCATCTGTACAAAATCAGTTTGATATACAAATAACATGCAGTTCTAATACATTTGTAACACAAGCATCTTGTATAAATCAATTTGATACTCAAAGGACATATCATTCTTTACAAAACACCAGCTGGGTATGCTGGCAGTTGGCCATATCATCACATTTTTCCCCATCTCAAAGACCCAAGCTAGTTTTTCAAGTGACCCTTGAGAAACATGGCTTGAGAGAAATAAACCTATCTTGGAATATGTTACCCCATTTTCTGTCTTGAGAGCCCATCTGCGTTGGTATTGCTGACCCCCTATGGTGTTATACTGTCATGTCATATGCCTGCAGTCCTAAGCTCCTCCTTAATAACTTGGCATTTTGCTGGCTGGATCTATGTAGCCATGTTAAGGGATTGTGATCCTTAACTCCAGAGAATTTCCTTGCATACAGATAAGGCTGAGGTTTCTGTAGTGCCCATACTATGGCTAGACATTCCTTTAATACAGCTGCATAACATTCCTCCCTAGGTTGGTGTCTACAGCTGAGTTATACCACTAGGTGATCTTCTCCCTCAGAGGAAACCTGGCTAAGTATATTCACCACCCCATGGTTTGAAGCATCTACCTGCACAACAAATTCTTTGCTGTAATCCTGACAAGCTAAAACAGGGGGTCCTCCCAAAGCTCCCGTTAAGCTTCTACAATATCTGCTGACATGCTGGGTCCACACTACCTTATCTGGCCTGTTTTTCTTTGTAAGGTCTGTGAGGGGAGCAGCTGTGGTACTATAATTGGGGACAAACTTTCAATAGTACCCCACTGTCCCTAAGAATGCCCTGACCTACTTTTTGGTAACAGGGGCAGGCCATGTCTGAATGGATTCCAATTTTGCAAGTTCTCTCATGATCTTACCACTCCCCACTCTATGTCCCAGGTAGGAGTCCTCTGCCATATCCAACTGACACTAACTGGGCTTAATGATAAACTCTGCCCTCTGCAGTCTGCCCAGTGCCTTTCTGACATGCTGAAGGTCCTCTTGCCAGGAACAGCTGTAGATGTCAATATCATCCATGTAAGCAAGGGTATAATCTCCTGCTTCTACTAAGATATGATCTACCTGCCTCTGGAAAGTCACTGGGGCATTTTCATCCCAAAAGGCATCCTCATGAACTTATACAAGCCAAAATGAGTCACAAAGGCTGACGTCTCTCTAGCATTGGGAGTTAGGAACACCTGCCAGTAGAACCTTGGTAAGATCAATAGTGGTCAGATACTTAGCCCCACCCAGCTGCTCTAGGGCTTCATCTGTTCTAGTCATGTGGTAAGCATCTGACTCTGTATGACTATTTAGTTTCCTGTAGTCCACACAAAACCTGATGCTTCTTTGGTACCAGCACCAGTAGGTAGACCCAGGAACTACTGGACTCCTGGATTTCTCCTAGTTCCAACATTTCCTGTATCTCCTCTGTCTGAGCCTGTCTGACTCACTCAAGCACCCTGTAAGGGGCCTGCTTTATAGGTCTTTGCAGCCCTGCATCCACATGGTGTTGCACCAAGTGGGTGCACCCTAGTTTCCAAAACAAACATGTCTCCAAACTCCTGTAACACTCCTCATACTTTTCAAATCTTTATAGGGGAAAGCTTCTGGGACATTGCTACCTCTTCCACCGAGGTGTCACTCCAAGCCTCACTGAGGAGATCAGTCACCAGATCCCCCTCAGTCTCTTCCTGACATCTTCTGCAAATACACAGCATAAGGGCCTCTCTATCATGTTAACATGGTACTATTTGTGTCCCTGCCTCATTCCTAGCAGTTTTACCATATCATTAATATCGCTTACCTTCCTTACCACCTTGAAGGGTCCCTCGGAAACTGCCCGACAGTTATTCTGTCTGACAGGAATGGGAGCTATCCCCTTCTGCCCCACAGCATACTCTCTGGCTTGAGCATTCCTGTCAAACCAGACATTTTTTTCTGCTGTTGATCTCTTGCCAGGTTCTCACGGACCAAGCCAATAAGCTCCTTAAGCCTTGTCCTGAGGTTTAGGACATATGCCACAACAGACTTCTTGTGGGATTCACACTCATCACTAATCATATCTAAAGGCGCACTCACCCTATGCCCATACAGCAACTCAATGGGTGAAAAACCTGTGGATTCCTGGGGCACCTCCCTGTATGCAAACAGTAGATGGGGCAAATATTTGTCCCACCCTCTCTTAAAACTGGTCTGCAAATGCCTGTAACATGATCTTTAGTGTAGAGTTTAACCTCTCCACAAGATGATTAGTCTGGGGGTGGTAGGAGGTGGTCTTTAGGTGCTTCACCCTACAGTGCTCCCACAGACAAGCGAGCAGGTCTGACGTGAAATTGTCAGCTCTGTCAGTCAGTATTTCTCTTGGGAAACCGACCATGCTGATAATCTCTAGCAAAACATTGGCCACCTTCTCTGCCTCAATGGAGGAGAGAGAGACACTGCCTAAGGGTATCTAATAGCACTGGCTACTACCACTAGGATGCCCTTCTTCCCTGTGGAACTTGGGGTACTCAGAGGCCCCACAATATCTATAGCTGCCCTATGAAATGGCTCCTTTGTCACAAGCAAAGCTATCAAAGGCCCTTTTCACCTATCTTGCCTACTTTTCGACATTTCTCACAGTTCCTGCAGTACCCTGTTAAATTCCTGGCAATCCCAGGCCAATAAACATTCTGCCCAATACATCTCTTTGCATGTGTTATGCCCATATAATCTGCAAAGGGAATGTCATGAGCTATGACTAGAAGTATCAGACTGTAGGCACTGGGTACTACCAATTGTTGTATTACCTCACATTTTAGCCCCCCTCAGGGGTCCACTCTATAGAGTAACCCTTTGTTCCAGTATACAGAATCCCCTTTTCCTTGAGAATCAGGTGCCTCCCTAGCTACCCCCCTCAAGCCTTGTAATGTAGGGTCTGAGAGCTGAGCCTGTCTCAACTCTCTCTTTGTTACTCTTCCCAGCTCTCCCAACACAGGAGGTCTGGTATCCTCTGGCAGAGGTGCCTCACTGTTAGCTTGGGTACTACTACTCACCTCTGCCCTTGCAGTCACGCTGTCCAAGGCAGCATTAGTACCCCCCCCAGCAGCTGTGGCTCACCTTTAGTCTTACTGTTACAGGGCATCTCCCTCCCTGAAGTGGCCACATCACCAGTCCTGGCTTTAGATGTGCGGTCTGTCTGGGTCACCCCCAGGCTACCAGACTCACAAGCTTGTCTCCAAGTCTAACTACATTTCACTGCATGCACATAAGGTACTGCACTATCAAAATCATTCCCTATCAAGACATCTGCTGGGATATCCTCAAACACACCTATTTGCTTGCTTCCTTTTCCACCCTCCCAGTCAAGGTGAACCCTGGCCAAAGGCATTTTGAATGGGATCTCTCCTAAACGTCTGACTGGAGTGGACTGCCCAAGCAAGTACTGCACTTCTTTAACCACTACAAGCTTCACAATATTTGTATCAGAGGCTGTGTCTCTCTTGGCAGAGGAATCCTTCTCATCTACCAAGACTGGATATAAACTCTGCTCGTAGTTTGGTACCCTGTTGTCTCCAGACAACTTACCACTGGCATTCTGTTATTCCCACTTGCTCACTTCCCCAACTTTTGTTCCCCACCTTGTCTCTGTGGACATCTGTTTGCTACATGGTCTGACTGGTTACAATTACAACATTTAACCCTTGATCCTGGCCATATACCTCAACTAGTGGCTTTCTCTGTTACTGACAGCCTCTGTTGGGGTGATTTAGGCTTTCTACTATGGGTTTCCTTATATCCATCTGCAGCACTGGGTGTCTCTTTCCTGTGCAGTGATGCCCTGCTTGCTAGGCATAGATCTCCCTTTTTCCACAACTCATCTGCAGAGTTACATTCCCTGTCTGACAACCAGATCTTCATGTCCTCAGGCAAAGTACTAAGGGCTTGTTCCCTCACCAAAAGGTCTCCCAGCACTTGAAAAGTGGTGACCTGACACCCACTCACCCAGCTATGAAAATAGGTGCCCAGTTCAGCAATATAATCACATGCACTTTCATCTGCATTGTGTCTATGCTCACAAAACTTTTTCCTGTAAGCTTCAGGTGTTGACTTAAAACATTGTAATAAACAGTGCATCACTTTTTCATAATGTAAACAATCAGTATCAGGCAATTTATAAACAACAGTTACAGCTTTACCATAGAGTAAGGAGTGAATAAACTGTTCCCAGAGCCCTCTGTCAACATTATACTGTTTGCAAATTCTTTCAAAAATATGAATGAAACTATCAAAATTATCACCTTCTCGGAAATGAGGAAGAAGTTTACTGACCTTTATTGTTTCTGGGGTATGGTTACTCCATTCTTCGTTACCTCCATGACCCAGGTGAATTGTCAGCATTTCCTTTTCATCTTGCCTCTGCCTCTTATTTTCTTTAGCTTTCAGACATCTCAGTCTCTCTTTTTTCAGTCTCCAAATGCCACATCCACTCTGCTGATTTTAATTCCAACCATCTGTCCTCTAGTTTATGGGTCTTTAACTCCAGAAGGGTTTTTAAGTCCTCTGAGGGAACGTTGATCTGTCCTGTTCTGAGAGCTGTACATCTCCAGTGCCAGTCTGGTTGTCTTCATGGTTGCTGATCTGTGATGCAGCTGTGATTAAGCCTGCAATCATTTCCACTTTAGTCAGGTTGGCATGCTCCAGTCCTTTGGCTTGACACATCTCAGACAACTAGTTCCTTGTCATCTTGCCATAATCCTCTGATGACATCTTTACCTGATTTCCCTGACTAACTGCACTAACAAAAAGTAAATAAATAAAACTATTTTCATATGAAACTCTGAATGTCTACCGTGTCACTGCCTGAGAGTATAAACGCCTTCTATAGTGACTACTGCTTACAGGCTACAGGAATTTATTATCCGCAACTCTGCTCAACAATGTATGTACATGTATTAATCCCACCACTGCCACCAATAAATGTGATGCCCACCACTGCTACCAATATGTGATGGCCACCAATATGTGTTGTCCCCATGCTGGGTCAGTAATCAAGGAGCCTAAATCCTCACCACTGACACGGGAGAGGGACATGCACTTGTAATGCAAATGGATGCACTTAGTATTTCCAGATGCAGACCTCTCAGCATCAAGTACAATTTCCCTTAAAAGCACACAGGGAATATACTCAGCCCCAGGTCTGGATGTTTCCATATCTCTCTCTCCCTCCAGGTCCCCATTAAGACTCCAGACTGGTACAGCTGTAGGGTTAGGTCCTTAGCCAAGTATGTAAACCAAGTCCTCTGGTACCCTCTCTGTAATCACAATTCTTTGTGTCCCTGCCTCAAGTAGATAACACACACTCTTTAAGATTTAATTTTCACACACACACACACACCTGGGAAAGGCTGGCACAGATTACCTGCTCTACTTACTTTGCCCAGACTATTAGGTAGTTATCACTCCCATCAGTCAGTTACTAAATGGCTCTTAAAAGGGTATCTAATTATACTGTGTAATATTAATGCTAATACAAATGGTAGTAGTTCACTAAGATGACTAGGCTTTCTAGAGTGGCCCGCATAGTGTCACCAAATAAATAGAAGTACTGTCAAAGGTTAGATATTTTCTACAAGGACCAGCCACAATAAAAGTTTTAAATTTATTTAATAATAAATAACAAAACTGCAGGAAAATACTGAATATATATTCACAGTAAACCACAGAGTTCAGATCACAGGAAATATTGAAAAAGAACATTGATGGGCAAACTCAGACAAATAAAGAAAAACAGTATCTAAACTAAGCTTCACTATATTCCTGACTGAATATAGGCGACTTACTGTTCCCTAGTTAAGTTAATTACTACTGCAATGCAAGATGCTGTGGTGGAGGGTCTTTCTAGTCAGGCTTCTCAAACAGAACACTCAATACTCTGAAGTTTCTCTTTGTAATATCTGAAATATAGTTTCCAAGAGGGTTGGCAGAATCTGGTCACCTGACTCTAAGTTCTCAAAGTATTCCCCTTTGAAACTGAAACAGAAAATGGACATAGACAGCTGCCGTACACATCCAAATGTTTATGGCAGTGTCTGGGGCCTCCCCTCTTTTCACTGAGCTAATGGACAAAAGCTCTTCCACCAGACCCAGCATATCTGGTCCTTTTCAGCAATCTGGGGTGCCTTTTAATGTTTTAAGAGCTCATTTGCATTTCCCTTATTTTTTCTTAAAGTTAACCTCTGCTGTGCCAGTATCCTTTATTTAAAAGATACATTTAATGCAGATACAATAATAAATGTACATTTCTCTTCATTTCAGCAGGGTGCACTGTTGATACATTTCAACTCAAGCAAAGCTCATAAATACAATTTCAGCCCAAGCATCTGCACAAAATCAGTTTGATATACAAATATACGGTTCTAATACTTTTGTAACACAAGCATCTTGTATAAATCAATTTGATATTCAAAGGGCATATCTTTCTTTACAAAACTCCATCTGGCTTTGCTGACATTTGCCCATATCATTGCACTTCATTCCAGGGATGACTTTACAGGCTTCATTACCATTAATGCTCTCAAACATATTTTTAAAGTTAATTCCCTTACAGTAAGCAATGATAGGTTCCCCCACCTTATCTTTCACATGTATATCATCCCCCATAAGTATCCAGTTTTATCCAAAATCGATCTAAGTACCTTCCAATTTCTGTTAAATGTAATAATAAAATTGCCAAACTTATTAAATTGTATTAATGCTCTTTTCTGTACTGTAGGTCTTGTACTACTGGCATCCAGTGCCCTGTTGTTCTTTTATTCTGCACTTCCTGTATCAGATTTTGCAATAAGCTCTCTGGGTACCCTCTTTTTGTGAACATGTCCCTAAGTTTATTGTACTCCTCTTTAAAGTGAGAGTCTAAAGTAACCATACATGCTGCTCTGACCATTTGTCCCTTTACCACTGCTCTTTTATGGAGGTGTGCACTAGTGTAATGCAAGATTGAATTAAAATATGTGCTTTTTCCAAATATATGAGAGGTTTACCTGTTGTTCAAATAATCATTCTCCAAAAGTATATGTAAGTAAGTTATATTCTCGTGTCCTATAGTACGGGTAAAGGTCAAAAAATCAGTTGAATTACTGATATATTCTAGAAATAATAGAATGTTTTCCTCTTTGTCCTTCCACACTATGAATATTATCATCTAGGTAATATGTATATAATAATATGGAGTTATAAAATCCATGGACAAGTATATGTTTATACTTCCATTGAGCAATAACAATGTTTGCAAACAGGGACGCACATTGGAATCCCATTGCCACCCCACTTTTTTACAGATAGTACTTCCCTCAAAAATACTATAATTGTTACTCAAAACAATTTTAAAAAGTTCTTCATCTAAGTATATTGTCTTCTGTGGTATACCTCATTGAAATAAGTATTTTGTGGCCCATAAACTACCTACTTGCCGAGGAATTCAGTGTATAACTCCTTTATGTCAATAGTTATTAAGACATCATTCCTTTTATATACCAAGTTCTTAATTTTATCCAGAAATTCAAACAACCACAGTTGTGTGCTATCCATTCAGTACAGTACCAGTAACCATAAAACAAAAACTACATGCTGAGGTCTTTATAAGCCTAGCCATGTGTACCTAATATAATACTAGAGAAACCCAATGTAAAGGATCTTGCATAAACTTGAGGTCTTATTTAGCAATGACTGCCAATATCTAGGAGGGCCGTAGGTAAAATCCCCAGCAGGAAGTTATGGTTTCTCATCCAGTCATCCAGGATACATTTCAACAGGGTCATAGAGGGGTTCTATTTGATGTGAATTGGTAGCCTATACCAGAGGAGTGGCAACCTGTGAGAGACATATCTGTCTCTTCAGCAGGTCCTATTTATGTCACAGACCAAGTTAATGTCCTTGTCTCATTTGACTTGCAGATATGCAGCATTTCCATTAGGTCTGGATCTGAGATTGCTCTGTAAACCAGGAACAAGTCTCTTCTAAGTAGTCTGTACACTACTGAGTACAGTAAAAGTGACTTCAGTCTGTCAATGTATGACATGTGCTGGAGTCTCCTGAATTTTCTTTGTTAGAAATCTCTGAGGTCTCTCATGTTGCTGCAGATGCCTGTTAAGACAAATTCCAAAGGGTGCATTCTACTAAATTATTGGCCTGATGAGCACTGAGTACAGAAGAGTTATGACCTTTTTCACTCCTGAGGCAATGCCTTTGCTAATAAGGTGTGTGACATAGACTACACCCTTTCCACAATAGACACATGTCTTACAACAATATATCATGGTCCACTGTTAAAAAATGCTGTTAGCTGGTTGTTCTAGCTGTAAAGATGCACAAACAACTTTAGCTTCTTGAAAGCAGTTTACTGCATATGAATCTAAACTGGGTTGGGATCATAATCTCTGTGACAAAACAATCCTGAGTTCAGGAAAAACAAATACTTCAAATGTAAAGGTATCTCAGTATAGACGTATTTTAAGTTATTATTATACTCAGCTTACTTCACAAAAGTTGAGCACAGCATAGAAAATAAAAAAAGTGTATAACAGAAAATGTCAGGATGACAGTAAAGGCAGATAATCTAAAAAACACTGCGACCTGTTATTTAAAGGTTATATCTCTATATCCCATTGAGATTTCATTACAAAACATTGTGGTAGTAGCATTAGTGCATCCATATATAGCACACATATAAGACTATTATTCTATCCCCAGAACTTCCAATATAGCACTCAGATGACCGTGATTCTATAAATTTAGCTGCTTGAAAATGTGGTATTGCAATGAATGTGTAGTACAACTGAAAAAAAAAGTTATATAATGTTAATGTTGAATTATATACTGTATTTACATCTGATTTACTGAAAGATTATAAGAAAGTATTTCAGGCCACTGTTGTACTCAATGTACTGACAGGAAATAAACTATAGCACTTACAACAAAAAGCAAGTATAATACAAACAGTAAGATTCTGTCAATGAAGAGACATGAACCAAGCCACTGACACCTGCCTTTTGAAGACTGTATATTGATCCGTCTTTGAGATTTTATTACAGAACTTTTAGGTGATGATAAAAGGGGGTTCATCTGCAAATCATATCTAAGACTGCAAATCTAATCTCAGATATTTGTGTGCAATCACTCTTTGAATGTGACCACAAATTTTTAGCCTCTTTAAAGCATCACACTGTAATCATGGCATGTTACAATTGAGAAAAAGCATGGTGAAATGTATAGGAATTTTACAGATGATATATTGGTAGCTTAATATAAAAAGTTTTAGGCTATTATTTTACTAAGCCTAATGAGAAGAAGTTTACCACTGCTTCCAGAATGAAAGTTCAGTATAATCCATACTGCCAATCTGTGGCAGTAAAGCAACATCCACTAAATCCTATGGGTTTTGCCTTTGAAAGCTTATATATTTGTCATTCTTTGGAATTTCATTATAAAATGTAACTATGTTAACAACAGAATGATCTTCTACAACACATACATAAGAGTGAAATTCTAATCTTAGTGCCACCATTGCAGCACACCCACTGCATTTAACTGTGACATGTTTGCAAGTAAGATGGATATATAGATAGATAGACAGATCAATTAAATATAAATGATTCTTACTACTGGTATACTGCAAATCAATAAAAAAGTATTTTAAGCCAGTATTGTACTAAGGATACTAAGAAGAAGTTCACCACTGTACTCTCTTAGTGTAATACATCAAGCCAGACTGACAGTAAAAGCACATGAACAAAAGTCTTAAGAAGCAACCTTAGAAAGGCTATGTTTCTGTCCCACTTTAAGATTTCATTACAGATGTTGCAAGTCATAAAAAATATATTCAGCTGCAAAACACACCTAAGACAGCAATGCTAGCCACAGAGCTTCCAGTTTAATACATCTCTGGGTATGACTTCAAAGATTTTGGTAATTTGAAAGCATGGTATTGTAGTCATGACATGTTACAGCTGAAAAATATATTATTGCTGGTAAAATATGCAGGATATTTTTTTTTACTTCTAATACAGTGAGAAGCTAGCATAAAGATTTCTGGACTGAGGTTTTCCCATACTTTTTTTTTCTGGAGGTCAAACAACCCCCCCCCCCTCCACATACAAACTATCATAGAGCTAGACATTTACAACAAAAGTAAATTGAAATAATGAGTTTTATCTGTAATCTGCTGGAGATAGTGTCTAATGTTATCAATATCAGCAGCTCTATCTATTTTCCTGGTATAAAACACATTCAACCACATATCTGAAAAACAACTATCTCTGAATATCTGCATGTCTACAGATCTGGTAAGCTCTACTGAGTAATTGAAAGTTTTTTTAATACTGACTTCATATTAACCTTAAAATAAGAAAAGAAAAAAATAAACATGCCTGTGCACTGGTAGAACAACCATGCAGTGCAGCATAAATTAGTAACCTGCAGTGAAGATATTAAAGTTCACCAGACCAGTTGTGTTTGGGTTAATGGAGAGGGGCAGTAGCTTATTAAGATAAGTTTTTTGAATTGCAGGAGTCATTGACTGGGTTCTCTATCTGGCAAGAATGCAGTAAGAGGTACTGGGAAATAAAGGTTTACATGGTCATTTGCTGGTTGATTTGTATACAGGTGTGGTGTTTTAGATGAATACTAACAAGCTGTTACAAGTGTTACTACTATCTATACTTGCAAGCCTATTTGAGTTTAAAGTTATATCACCAGACAAGGAGACAGTGTTTTTAGTGAATTGGAACCAGGTTTCAGAGATAGTACTATTATCCATGTTTTCTTCTTCTTCTTTCAGCTGCTACCATTAGGGGTCACCACAGCAGCTTATCTATTTCTATTTCTTCCTGTCCTCTGCATCTTGCTCTGTCACACCAACCACCTGCATGTCCTCTCTCACCACATCCATAAACCTTATCTTAGGCCTTCTTCTTTTCCTGGTACCTGGCAGCTTCTTTCTTAGCATCTTTTTCCCAATATAATCTGCATCCCTCCTCAGCACATGTCCAAACCAACATAATCTTGCCTCTCTGGCTTTGTCTCCAAACCTTCCAACCTGGGCTGACCCTCTAATGTACTTATTCATAATCTTGTCCACCCTCATCACACCCAGTGCAAATCTTAACATCTTTAACTCTGCCACATCCTCTAATGTTACCCAAACCACAAGGTAAAAATGTCACACAGTAAAAAAAAAAAATTGCAATAAATACCCAGCCAAACTAGTGCCTTCAATATGTAATATCTTAAACCTCTTGTAGTGCAGGCCCATGGGATATAAACAAATGACCTTCAAAGAATATTTCAATGTTTGAGTTTTGTGGTTTCAACATTCCCATGATTTTTAGTTTTTAAGCCTTTATGTGCACATTCAAGGCAATATGGCAAACCCAACAAGATGTAAGCATGCATGCTTCAACCTTTTTTTTTTTTTGACATCATCAGTATAGCATAAGTGGACTGTTTGGCTGTACTTTAGAAACACAGAGCTGACAATCAAGTATGATATCCATAAACATTAGGATGTATGCAAAATATCCTAAATAACATCCACACTGAAGTGTAAAAAGATCACAATGATAAACCATTCACTAAAAACGTAGGAAAGCCCATCCAGCCTACAGTCTTTTCTGGGAAATATCATGCACTGCATGTAACTAAAACATTTAGATGGGTCTTTTTCACTGTTTTCTAAAGTTAATGAGGCCTTGCAGGGAGACATTTGTTTTGATTTAGGGTCCCAGAATTGAGCAATAGTACAATGATATTTGTTAAGTATAAATTTGTACTTAATAGTTTGAAAGCCTGAGTATGAAATTAGTGAATGTTTTGGCTAATATTTGAAAGCCCTGGAGATGTAAGTGCAGACCATCCCTGAGGAAACAGCTGGAGCAGTTTTCCATTTCTGTCCAGGGTGACACATTGACTCCCTGCATGATGACACCAATAAATAAGTGAATTACTGAAGTTAAAGTCAAACATCTTTTGCTTATATCTTAGCATCATATTCACTGATGGTAAGATATTGCTAAAGACTAGTTTACTCTAGCCTTAAAAGTGAGATTATTCCAAGCTGTCTCTCTTCATATATTTTAAGGAGTGCATTATAATTATTTCAAGCCCATATGAAGAATGACTGTCATTTTCATAGCTGGGAAAAAGGGACATGAGTGCATTGGAACTGTTGTCAATGTGACCCTATATGTATAGCAGCTATTGCAAGGCTTGGATAGTTTACCAACTACTACTGGAGTTGCAACTTGAGGGAGAAAGTTAAATTCAGTCCAGGAAGGTAACAAAAAACTCTGCCTTTCCCCCAACAGTTTTGCAAGTGGTGAGCAATTTTACCCATGCTAATAGAACTGTTTCTGATGGTGCTAATTGTTTGTTGAGGTATTATCCATTTCAGGGTGATGTGCCAGCTTTAAAGGAGTGGCTCAAGCATGATTTTGAATTTAATGTAGAACCAGCAGTTTGTGGTTCTAAAATCAGTGACAGGCTTAAAGAATTTGACTATAAATTTTTAAAATTCAAAAAGCTCCACCTGAAAAATGCTATTTTAGCAGAGTCCATAAAAGTTAACAGAATACCTAAAGGTCTGAGAGTTTGATGTTTTTCTATGGGCTTGGAGAAGAATTCTGCCTTGCATCAGGACCTTCATGTTCTTTTCAGTAAAGAAGGCTGTGAGCATCTAGAACTTTAAATCAAACACAATTTGAAATGTATTGATGAATTATCAGTGAAATTAAACATTCATACCTATTTGATTATTCAATATGTGCAATATGAATAGTATAAGTATGAACATGCCAGGATTTATACCAGCATTGAACAGACTATGCAGCAGTTAAAAATAACAAAAATTAAGAAAGTGCAAAGGAATAGGGTGGACTATGTGAATGGGACAGAAATCTCAATCTACCTGTATCTCAAGTTTGTGGAAGAAGGAAGTTCTGTCACAATGATGAAAATTAACCTCCCCCTGAGTATAACTGGACTAACATGGATGGTATCCATAACTCTAGTGTGAATACCACTGTTAACCCTGTTGAATCTAACAATGATAGATGGCAGAATGAACAATTTCTTTCAATAAATGATCCCTCAGACTTTCCTCCCTTGCAGAATTCAGAAAGGATTAGGGGAAAAAAGTCAAAGTAAACATTGGGAGCATCAAAATTTAAGCTCACCCCCCCACCTAATATGAACCATAGACAATTCAGCTACTGGTATCAAGCAGTACATCACAACCTTATGTGACATTGGTATTGGGGTTGATGAACTAATGTTTCCCCTTGAGGCTCTTAAAGAGGACAATTTTAACCTCTATAGCAACAACAAAGAATTTGATGACTGTAAATGTATCATTCTTATCAACCATGTTGGTGACTTTATGATATAAAATTTTTCTGGTATAGAGGTTGATGTTAGTGGTTGATATTGTTATGGCAGACATGTTTTCCAAAAAATCTTTTTTTGCTCCAACTAAAGGGGCTAACATCGCCCTAACTCTCATAGACCTTAACGTTTATTTAAGAAACCACAATTTTAAAATTATTTTTGATAATATTGCAGATACCTTGAACCCTCTAAGAGTTTCTAGTACATTTAATCCACTCTTCCATCTGCTTTTGGAATTATTTGAAAGAATGTGTGGATTAGGTATAAGAAATATAATGACAAAAATGGTTGTGGAAGTAAAAACAACTTAAATATAGAGAAACTTGATCAGTGGAATTTCCCAAGAAAGCAAAAAAAATTAGAATTATGAAACTGGATAAGTGGAGCAGGCTAGTTATTATGAATAAGATTGATTATGCTAACAAAATGCTAGAACTTTTGAATGAGAATATATACAAACTGATATCTAAGTTTCAGCTGAATGGTGCTTACAGGAATATAAGCATGCAGTTAAAAGATATGTTCATTGACAATAAAATATGTATAGATGAATATAATTAGTTAAACATGGTAACTCTAATGTTTCCTACTTCATTTGGTGTCCCTAAAATCCATAACATCATCATGCGTCCCTTGATGCACCCAGTAGTGGGTGGCAGGAATTCCATCACTTCAGCATGTGCCAAATTTCTTGATGAGAAATTGAAGTCACTGCTATTAAAAGAAGCTCACATATGTAAGGACTATTGGGAATTTCTGGCTAAACCATCAAAAAAAATATGCTGTCCAGGTCAAGAGTTTGCTCCAATCATGTATTAGAAAATCTAAAAGGTAAGAGCTTTCATGCACTCAAGGACTTCATCAGAATCTAATACAATTTTTCATCATATGACTTATATACATATTATTATTATTAATTTTCATTAATTTTCTATGCCTTTGTTAGTGACTTTAATTTTTTACTGACTGTTACATATAATGGATACTCAAGAGTCAAAAGAGTTTGCACCAAGGGTGTAATGTGACTGGATGAAATATGTTTTAGGTTGTATGTAATTCATGCGATATATATGTGTGGGTCTACTTCACAAGAACGAAAGACCACATTACCAAAAACAAGAAGGCTGAGACAAGAACTCTGAAACTTCATTTGAATAAACAACACAAGTAGCAGACAGTTTTCCAAAGGTAAGTAACAAGCTGACCAACAAGGGGAAAGTTACCATTGTCCCCACTGCTGTGCAATCCCAGAGTTGGTATATTTAGCTAGGGGGAGTATGGGAGGTGTACTCCCCCACCTGGGTGGGTTGGATATGGTGCAGTGTATTTTGTGTCAGTTGTTGGCCCAGTGTTTACTTACCATTGGAAACATGTTGGCTATGATGTTGGCAGTTGGGTGTGTGCGTGTGTGTATGTGTGTGTGTGTGTGTGTGTGTGTGTGTGTGTGTGTGTGTGTGTGTGTGTGTGTGTGTGTCTATGCACATACACACACACAAATGTTATATATATATATATATATATATATATATATATATATATATATATATATATATATATATATATATATATATATATACCTAAAACTAACATAAACATATACACACATGTGATCCAGCAAATGGTGGATGCTTGCTATTTGCTGTATGTGTTTTTTGTTGATGACATTTTTGGGGGGGGTCCAAATTTGTTGACTGTGAAAAGGTGCACACACACACACACACACACACACACACACACACACACACACACACACACTCACACACTACTGGACTTAAAGTAGCACCCATACTTGTCAGTCAATGTTTTGTGCTTTGCCAGATGGAAATTCCTGTTTTGTGAGTCAACAATGTAAAAGTTTCATTTTAAGAATAGAAACATATTTGTGTTTAATATCTATATCTTCATCTACATGTATGTATGCGTATGAAAAATCAAATAGTGAAGACAAACACATCAACCCAAATCATCAAAATAAAAAAAATAAAAATTAAAAAAAAAAAACAAAAATTAAAGCCAGGTGCACGTGCACCTCCCCAGCAGCCCTGATTAGATGTGTGTGTGTGTGTGTGTGTGTGTGTGTGTGTGTGTGTGTGTGTGTGTGTGTGTGTGTGTGTGCGCGCGTGTGTGTGTGTGTGTATTTATACATGGATATATATATATATATATATATATATATATATATATATATATATATATATATATATATATATATATATATATTAGATATATAGGTAATTATACAGACACATACACAGAGACACACGCATGCACATAATATATACATAACCACATTTACATAGATATAGTTAAAGATATACATATAGATTAAAGGAGCTGAAGCCACTAGTCTTTATTAAAATAGAATATATAGTTTTTGTTTCAGCCTTTTGGATCAATGCATTTGTATTCCTTCTTTGAACTCAGAATAACCCCATATGTCATCCACTGGATTGCCATCTGGCTCACAGATAGCATCCAGATAATCAGAACACTGGAAGTTACCTCCACAAACAGACCAGTCGGCAGTGGAGTCCCCTGGATTCTGTGATGGGACATCTCCTGTTTGTCATCTACTTTTCTGAAGTAAAAGCCAATACCAAAGGGCTCTGGCTGACTAAGTTTGCAGATGACTGCAAGCTAGGAGCAGTCATTAAATCCCCACATGACTTAGCAATCCTACTAGTAGGTTTGACTCAAGTAAATAACCGGTGTCAGAATTGTGGACTGAAACTAAAGTCAAAAATGCATTATTGTATCCTTTAGTAAGTCTTCTACCCTTTGGAATTATTACATTGACAATAAGCCCCTAGGATTTATCTGGGTAGTTCAGGTTTTGGGATGATATGTAGACAGTGACTTTGCTTTCCACCAATGTGTCCATTGTCATAAGAAAGTCATTTTCTATTGCACAGCTTATAGACAAAATGATTTTGTCTAGGCATAGGGATGTCATTGTCCCCTACTACTCAGCCCTCATTAGACCCAATCATTGAGTATAATGTTCTCTTCAGCATATATCTGTCTAGACACATGCAACAACTGTAACACTCACAGGGATACTTTTCAAAAAGGAAACAAGACCTAAACTATATGTCCTACATAGACTGAATAAAAGCCCTGTTACTATATTAGATATTCTACAGACTACTGAGAGGTGACCTATGTTTGGCATAAAAGCATCCTTCATCCCACTACTGATGAATTTACTGCATATCATCACGTCAAATAGCATCAGAAATTCTCAATCTAAGAATCTAAACCTTTTTACGCAGCATCAGCAGAATGGATTGGAGGGACAAGTATATCACATAGAGGGTCCTTCTGCTCTGGAATAGAATCTCCATCCATGTTGAACTAAACTCTTTCCTGTCCATTTTCAAGTGGAACTTGGATCTATGGAAAGGAAACAGAAAATGTATGCCAGAACTACCCTTTGTACTAATAATGTACAACGGCAGTTCCTAAATATTTTATCCTGTGCAAGGTTCCCTCAAATTATCTGTTTTATGATCCCAGTTATTCTCATTAGAGTATACCTATGAACCAATGAACCTATAACCTATATAATTATCAGCCATGGTATGGGTAAGGCCAATCTATAACCAAATGGGATTGGTTATTTCATGGACAAAAAAAGGAAACTTATTAGGTTTTAAAATCGCCCACAAGGGCAGTAAGCCTAGTACTTAGCTATGAACCTATGTACAGCATGCCATAGGTTATGATTTGACTAAAAGTTATTTCAGAATAGTCTGATAACTCTGAATTGTAGGCAAACGACACAAGAACTATGCAGTGGTAGAAGAATGTAAGCTGCTCGTACTACAGGACAATAGTTATATCCAAAAGAATAAATTTATTGAAAATCACAAAACGGCCATAAAAACAGTACCAGTTAAGCGCTTTCGGCTGTACCCCAGCCTTCCTCAGAACAACTGTTGTGTTGTACAAAAGGTATATATACACACCCAGCTACTCACAATTAAACAATTTGAATAATTAATCAAATAAAAGCCCGCCAAAACTGATTTTAAAATACTTCAAAGAGCAATCTACTTTACACTAAACAATGATCCTATAGTGAATATAAACTATACATTTGAATAATATAAACTGTACATATAAAAATACATCTTAGAAATATAAAGAATATTATAAAAATAGTGTAACATTATTTAAAAATATTTAAAAAAACGCACTTTACAGGCACATTCTAGATAAAGGAGATGACCACGGCTTCCTATTTTCCATTATTGAACAGATAGATTGCACACCGTTTGGAGGGGATTGGAAAATGAAACTGTCATTATGTGAAAGTAAATGGCAAATCATAACAGATTCCACGAGACCGCCTGGTCTCAATGATTTTATTAGCATAAAACCCTTCCTAGCATTAGAATGAATATCAGTATGACATACTGTGTATATTTTAAGGACATGAGCTATGTGAAATGGTCTGCTGAATTTTAATAATGTTACACTATTAATAATAATAATAATAATAATAATGTTACACTATTTTTAAATAATGTTACACTATTTTTATAATATTCTTTATATTTCTAAGATGTATTTTTATATGTACAGTTTATATTATTCAAATGTATAGTTTATATTCACTATAGGATCATTGTTTAGTGTAAAGTAGATTGCTCTTTGAAGTATTTTAAAATCAGTTTTATGGCTTTTATTTGATTAATTATTCAAATTGTTTAATTGTGAGTAGCTGGGTGTGTATATATACCTTTTGTACAACACACCAGTTGTTCTGAGGAAGGCTGGGGTACAGCCGAAAGCGCTTAACTGGTACTGTTTTTATGGCCGTTTTGTGATTTTCAATAAATTTATTCTTTTGGATATAACTATTGTCCTGTAGTACGAGCAGCTTACATTCTTCTACCACTGCATAGTCTGATAACTCACCAAAGTATTACACAGAATATCTTGAAGTCCCTCTTTTTTAAAAAGTTGTGGCCACTAACAGACTCTTGCAGGACCCAAACTGCCCATGTATCAGGCAGAAGCACAAAAACTATACATAAAAATACAAAACAGAAAAGAAACTTAATAAAATACCTCTGTTAATATTTTATGCTGGCTTATCATTGCAAATGCAATTACTGCAAAATAACTAATTGACAAAACCTAAAAGAAAATACCATTTTCCTACACATGAGCTCAGACCTGTGCTCTTCAGTCCTATGTAACAAAATGATAAGGAGTATGAAACATATTTACATTCAGGTCAAAATAATAAATAATTGTTCATAATGTTATCATTCACAGCATTTTATCTAAAGTTCTCATTTTCTGTAAAGTATAATTTACACAAGAACACAATTTCCAGTTTCCACTTTTCCAGAAGTGGTATTTTCTAAAATGTTTTTAAAATGTAATTTTGTATAAAAACAGTGGCATACATTTATGTTCAATGTTATGCTGAAGAGAAAAAAAAAAAAAAACGAACAAATTCCTACTAAGCAAAACAATGCATGACAGACCTCAGGTGTTTAAATGCTTTCTATTACCTATGTTCTCATAAGCATTCACTCTCCTCACTAATCTAAGCACTGGGCTTTTTTAAAATAGTTTTTTTGGATTTTCTATTTGTAAAATAATCACAACAATATTTACAGTCAGAGATGTGTGAACATAAATGAAAAAAAATAAACTACGCCTCACACAAAAAAGAAAAAAAAAACTATTTACAAGAGTGTCTATTAACCACCAAGTAATTTAAGTTATTATACAATACATTAAATACAACATGCAGCTATTTTTGCTTGTCAAGCAGATTTCTAAGTTTTGTCTATACATTGTAGCAAGAGGTAATCCTGGTTGTTCTTGACTTATTTGTAATGATTTCCAGGTAACAGACTTCAGTTGCTATATTTGCAAATTGTTTGAAGGAGGGTGTAGATTCATTCTTCCAATTCTGAGTTATAACCTTTCTCGATATAGATAGTATAGACCACAAAATGCGATATTTCATTTTTAACACATATAGGAATAGAAGTGTTAAAAAGGATTAGAGATTTAGATCAAACAAATTTATTTCCAAAAATAGCCTGTAAAAAGAGATTAATGTTATTCCAATAAGGTGTTAAGACAGTAAATTTAAAAAAATGTGTTGCCAGTCCAATTTAAGTTCTTGATTACATCTCTAACAAATATGTTTCTGCTTGAACATTAATTAAATTTTATGTGGTGTGAATAAGGATCTATGCAACAATTTCCAAGTAAAGAGATTCCATCTAAGATATGACATTGTATGTTTAGAAGATATTAGAAATGATTTTTTTATCTTCTTCACTCAGAGGTCTATTATTAATTTGGTAAAATAGTTCCAATAACTGTCATTGCAACTTTTTGTTTCTCTCCTCACAACTCTATATAATTTAGATAAGACACCCTGTCCCCATGCATTTTGTTGCATTAAGAATATTAGCTATTCAATTAATTTTGGGATATGATCTGTTATCCTTTGTAGCATTAACTTAATTTCCCCTTCTATATGTTGTCTGCAGGTGTGTATATCTATCCACATGTCTTTATCTAAATTATATTTGTTTTTAATATAATCAACTGAATGTAGATTTTTATTTTTCAC
Source organism: Protopterus annectens (assembly GCF_019279795.1). Taxonomy (NCBI): domain Eukaryota; kingdom Metazoa; phylum Chordata; order Ceratodontiformes; family Protopteridae; genus Protopterus; species Protopterus annectens. Next base: position 796,817,321 of record NC_056734.1, read on the forward strand.
TAATTGAAATCAATATGGCAGATTTTTCTCTTTAAATGTGATCATTGTTCCCAACTTTGTTGTGGAAGTGTTATTTTGGGTATATGCCATAGGAAATCTAAAGAAGATCCATGCTTTATATGACAGGTTTCTATATTTAATTTTTTTAAAACTGTTTAATATAGTAGAAATGAAATAGGAGTGACTTGTTTGGTGACTTTTTCCTATAAAGTAATCCTTTAATAACCAATGTAAACTGTTATTTAGTATGAGATAATTATTAGAATATCTATTATGTTTAGAGTTTATAAAAATGTTTTCCTAAATTTTTTTTCCACCTAGCTGTGTAAGTGTTATTAATACAAGCATATATTGTTTTATAATTGATGATAATTAACATAATTCTAGATCTGGTAGCCCTATTCATCCTGCTGCCCAGTCTCTCATGTGATAGTTTAAAGCAATTCTTGGTTCATTGGGATACCAGAGAAATCTCAAAATTAAAGTGTTAAATTCTTTGATACAACTTTTTGGTGGGATAATGCTAGTGATTGTATAATATATAAGATTTTGTGGTAATATATTAATTTTGATTATAGGCATCTTCTCTTCCATTGTGAAGAAAATTTTATTCCATTTGTCTATTAGAGTTTTTATATTGTTTAAACTGTTAGTATAATTATAACATTATATTGTTAGTGTTAACTGTTATAATTATTACTAAATAATTACATTTCTTCTCTTTGACACTATATTTAATGAATTTATTTTTGATTCTATTCTTATTTGTTTTTACAGGTAGAACCTTTGTCTTGTCATCGTTAAACCAGATGTTCTTTAAAATACATTCATTGCTAAGAAAACTGCAGCTACAGAAATATCATTGTCATTTAATGTTCACAGGATGTTATCAGCAGTTTAATTTTAGATTTTAAATTCTCATTTATGTTAATACTTTTTATATCTATATTTGATCTGAGAAAAAATAGCAAATATTTCCATAATTAGGGTAAAATACATAGGTGAAAGAGGACATCCTTGTTTGGTTCCTTTCAAAATTTGTGTAGAATCAGAAGTAAAAGTACCTATTTTAACATATGCAAAATAATCATTATAAAGAAGATTAATAAGATGCAGAAAGTTACTGGAGAAACTATATTCTTCTAAAACCAACAAAGGATATTTCCCGTTACTGAGTCAAAAGCACAATTAATATCAAGACTCATTAATGTTAAGTTCTCGTTTGTTTTAATTGCATGGCCATTTATTCTGATTATTCTTTTAATATCATCATATGTATTTCTGTTTAACATAAATCCAGTTTGATCTTTGTCATTCATGGAGGGTACAACATATTTTAATCTATTAGCACAAATTCCCATGAACAACTTATAATCTACATTTTAAACTGAAATCATCCTTTATGAAGAGCATTCAGTAGGATCTCTGCCAGTTTTTAAAATTGGAGAGATAAGGGTATATTTCCAGAAAGGAGGAACTTTAGCTTGTCCTTGACTATAGAAAAAACCTTGTGTAGTATGTACAGCAATTCTTTAGGTAACAGCTTATAAAGTTCACATATAATCCCATCATTACCTGCTGCTTTATTAGGTTTCAGTTTAGAAATTTGAGTTTGAAGTTCAGAGATAGAGATTGGTTTGTCAATTCATTTCATTTGCTCATCAAATAGTGTAGTTTTTATAATTTTTATTAAATATTTTAATTATTTATTTTGGATCTATTAATATATTATTTTGATTGATTTTATTATAAAACTCTCTGACTTCCTTTAGAATAAATTCTATTTTTGTTACTTTTCTTTTCTTCCTTTGTGGGTAGACTTCTTTTATGTGACTGGACTTACTGAATAATGTTGTTTATGTGGCTAAATTGCACCCAGATTTTGGGTTAATAGAGAAGGCAACCATCTTAAACTTCTCAAGGTTGATTTTAGTTTTATGTTTTAAGATTTCCAAGTATTTGTTGTTTAGCTTAGCTTATTAATCTCTTCTGTATTATTATTTTTATTTGTCTGATTTACTAATTTTAACTTATCAATTTTTTTATCTACCAGATGGAACCAAAGGTGGCACTATAGTTAATGTCTTATCTACCTGGCTCCCTAAAACTCTAGATTTGCCTGAATCTCTCTCTTTTGGTATATAGAGAGAGCAGACAGATCTTTGGTTAATCCTGTATCAAAGTCCAGCATTATCCGAGGTTCATTATGGTTAAATTTATTTCATCTCAAAATAAAGAACTGGTGCTAAAAACTGCCTGGAGTACGTCAATGCTTAAAGGAGAAGGAAATATTAATAATTTTGATAATGGCTATTCAGTAACAATGATGTCTAAAAAGAAACAATTCCTTCCACTTTTAACAAAACTCAAGAAAAAGCTATTCCCAGCCAGGCTGAACATTTTCCTTTCTAATGGGGATACATTTTTCAAATATCCTGAACTTGCATTGTCATATCTACAAGCTAACAAAACTCTTGAAAAAACAGAGGATTTGGACTGGTTTATTATATCCTTAAAAAGACAAATGGAAACAAATGGAAATGACAAATGAGAAAAAGAAGAAATTAAGGGGAAAATAAAGAGTTTTCCTTTTTACATATCTTTACCGGCAAAACATGAAATATCAACATGCTCAACTATAACATAAATAAGAATGATAAAATCAAGAAGCAGTCTACTAATGTAAGGTAATTGAATTCCTTTTTTATCTGTCTTATGCTTCTCTAAGTCACAGATAATTAAGAATCATGTTTAATAAGTCATGACAAAATATTATTAGTTTCCCTTAAATGAAGACTAGAACATTATACTATTATATTATCTCAAGGACTGCATACAGAATACTTACTCAGGAACTATTGCATGTTTTATATTTGAATTAGAAAATGGTTGCAGTATAGCACATAACTGAATTTAACATTGTTTACTTCATATAAACTGCAGTTACCTACTAAGAGAAAACACATACTATGAGTGACATATAATACTTTCTTGTTATAAAAGGAAAAGACATTTAACAGTGTTAAATTAAAACTGCCACTTAAATGGTATACTAAATGAATTGCAGATAAGCATCTTCACCTAAGTGTGGAAGCAACTCAATGTAATCATTAACTACAGTAACATTAGAAAAGCTGATTCACTAAAAATAACAGTAAAACCTAAAATCTGCCTATCTTCCTAGTGCATAGATTTAGATAATATGTTACTGTTCTATTTAATAGAATGATTTATGATGTGCTGAACTGGATGAGGTGGGTGATTGCAGTTGATATGGATGTGTGTTTTGATGTTTAATACTGGAGAGATTGTGAAGTTTTAAAGGGCTTTGAAATAGTCTCTATTCATAGATGAAATGTTCAGGTTCAATGTGAAAGATATGCAAATATGATGGGTTGTCCCTATGTGAGGTGCTTCTGTGGTAGTTAGATATGAAGCCCCCTCACTCTATAGCTTGAGCTTGTTTACTTCATTTAGAACACATGAAGCTTTCTCAGGTAAACAGTGAGAGCTCAGTTTGCATTCTCTCCTAAAAAAGAAAACAGAGCTGTTGATGTTCAGAGACACTGATTGACAGGCAGCTTTGGAAGGTTAATTTGAATACAAGTAGGAACCTTTCAAACATGCATTAGCTCAAAATTTACTGCAACTATAGTTACACATACAAACTGGCATTGAATAAGGGAAACAATTATGATGTTACACATAATGTGAAACACCTTTGAATATATGTATAAGTAAAGCTGTTTGAAAGCAAGCATTTGAAGTCTGATAGTAGTTGTCAGTGAATGGTAAAATTAATATATATACAATGTTTACAGCTTCAATATTAGAGGCTTGAAATACATGATATGAATATATTGTAAATACACTCAAAAGTCTCATACATAAAGCAAAACAAGCAATAAACTAAATACTTCCCAGACATAACATAGGAGGCTTTAACTTACAGTAATAAACCATTGAATATAAACAAATAATGAAATATTGTTTAAACATTGTGGAACAACTATTCATTTACACTTTAATATAATCTTACAAAGGGGGAATAGAAGGTTATGAAAGTACATCGGTTTTATGGTGGGACACTATACTATGCTATTAGGTGATGAATTTCAAAACTATCCATAGATAAGGAACAATAATAAGAGATGTAAGCATATCTTACTTGAGCACCTTAATGAACACATAAAACTGGAGAATGTATATGCTAAATAAGTTAAGATGTAAAATAATTGTTCTACTTATATATTAACAATGCTTTAAAGAATACAAGTTCAATGTATTATACTGTTAATGGTATCATATTTAATTATAGCAGATTAGACATTTTTGGGGTTTTTTTTGTCAGCATATTGGATAGATGTGTTTGCTTGGATGGTTAGACTATTGAAGCAAGGAGTGTTAGACTCCATGGGGAGTAAGAGGGATTTTAAAAGCAAATGTCTAATGATAATTATATGTTTTAGCTTTTTTCACATGTTCACAATAGTACCTATTTTATGTCTAATCAAACTTTCAAATGTTAATGTTCACATGAAGATTACTAAGCAGTTCTTTACTAACAGAATGCCATTATCTTTGAGGAGTACAGGTCTTAGTTCACTGAAACATATCTTCAGCGAACACCTAACTGTCACAGATTTTTCCCAGGGCAACGAAGTAGTTGGCAACTACATAACTTTGCCTTTTTCTTCAGTGTAGTGTGATCTCATGGTTGGTATATATACTTTGGGGTGAAGGGATCACAACCCTCCTTTTGGGGGTATGGGGCGACATGCCCCACTTGTATGGGTTTCATTTAGTGCATTGTGTTTTCTGTTGTGCTGCAGGGCAATTGTTTCATTGCCCTGAGAAAATTCTGCTAACTGAGGAAGTGATTTTTGACAGGTGTTTGCTGAAAATATCTTTCAACAATCTAATATACATCTGAGATGAGTAGGACAAATGGCATTTAGCAACTGTATTTCCATAAATGTGAATGGATTTAATAATGAAGGCAAGAGGAGTAGCTTAAACAGATATTTTACTTTAAACCAAGACAGATGTTCACAATGAAACAAACAGGCAGCTCCTTATATTCCTTGTTCATAAATTTATTGTTAACAGCAACGAATGAAAAACAAATACAGTAAGCGCTTTCGCTAATAAGCTTCTTCAGACCATCTAGCAACTCATGAAACAAAATGTCTATATATAAAAATTTAAAAAAAATTGTCCAATCACAATAGTGTCCCAATTAATTCATACAAGTTCTTAAAAAGACAATGTTCATTTAGATAAACCTCAACTCTTAACATGAAAAAGAAATATATACTTCATTGAACAGCAAAAAATCATTATTCAAAGATTAATGCACCCTCCCCTTAGGAAATTGAGTACCTATGTTCCTGTTAACCATCCTTTAGTCGATGCTTATATGAAGTTGACAGAAGAAGAAATTTATAAGGTTTATGATATTAAGGATAAAGATAGAAACAGGAGGTTCAAGCATAACTTGAATTATAATGAGAGAGTAGCATTAAGGAAATTACAGGAAAATTAATTAATATCAATAAGGCCAGCAAATAAGGGAAGCCTTATTGTGGTCATGGATAACACTCATTATGTTCGGTCAGTAACCTGTCCGCTTTCAAATCACAATGCAATTACCTTTGAACTATTTTTGAAATCGAATAATAATGTTAAAATCAGAAGATTACCAGCGTATATAACATGTTTAAAAGAACTGAAGGCTTTTTTTATTAAAGAAATCCTTTCCTTTATAGAAATTAATAGTATAGGAGATACTTCAGAAATTTACTTATGGGATGTACTAAAAGCATACCTTTTGGTACAGTCACTAATTGGTTGTTGAATAAACACTGGGCTTTTTGATTGAACAGCAGCATGCATGTAACATGAGAGCTTGGCATCCTGTCAGATGGGCCTTTAGTACTTTGCTGCTCTGTCAGCTTTTATAGTAGTTGAAATTTAATATTATCTTTATTCTAGCAATTTAGCAAGGCACAGAGCTTCCAATACTGACCCAAAAATAATCTATATCTGTTGTCCATTATGATTTGGTACTTATCAGCCCACAGCCTCCTCTGAAAAAACACCTGGCCGCATGACCTAAGTTCTAAAACTGGACTGATGATACACCTTCTCTTTATCAGTATCTATACTCTGAAACAACCTTCCCTATAACCATTTGTCAAGTGCCTTATTAATATGCTTTCAGAAATGTTCTGCATTTCATTTATGATTAATCTTCATGTGTCCTACACTGGAGTTATATCCCTATAATTACTTCCTCCCCTCTTTCTCCCCCCCCCCACCTCTGTTACAGAGGAGACACAAAGCTAATCCTACTTCTTCAGCTGAAATACTTTTAATTCTACATTATTTATCCTTATATTAAATTATTTGTGTTTACTCCACACTCACTACATAATCAAAGTCACTGTCCCTCAATAAATATTTATCCCTTCTAAGCAATTACTTTGGCAATCTAAATTTTGCATGTTGCTAAACTATATAAACTGCAAATTTATGTTATAGTTACTGGAAATTGTTTTCAATGTTTAACATGTTCAGGCTGGATTTTCTATTTGTTTATGTTGAACTTTGATTAATCTTTATATTTAACTTGTTTCCATGCTGCTAAAGTGCATATTACAGTAGCTGGAGTTTGCTGTGATGATTCAGTATGCTCAAGATGATCTTTTGAGTGTTTCATTATCACTGTTTTAACTTTCTTTATTCTCTGGAGCTCTAGTAAAAATTTGCTATTCATAGTTTCATAGTTTCATAGTATAGTACTATGCTATCTGCCCTGGGGCATTTGTAAGCCTAGCCATAGTGATGTGGCTTTTGCCACCCCATGAAATGGTACAGAAAATGTACAGAATAAATTTAGAATACTGTGCCTCTGTCTAGTAGTGACACAATGAAGGTCCCCTTATATAATAGAATTAGTTTACTGTGCCCCTGTCTAGCAGTGACACAGATGTGACCCCTGGGGTAAACTTACGATCTCCCATCCACTCATCAAGATTTCTCTTGAAGAGAGTCAGTGAGGGGCTCTGCCTAATACGAATTGGGATCTTGTTCCAAAGCATGGGAAGCCTCTGGGTTATGAATCTATCCCTCCAGCATGTCCTATTCATACTTGTGCCGAGGTTTAAGTCTTTAGCTCTCGTGGTCCTGATGGATTTGGATTTTTTGAGGTGGAGCATGTCCATCAAATCCTGATTGGACATGGCCTTGTACGTCAGGCAGAGATCACCTCTGAGCAGGTGATATGCCACTGAATAGAGCTGAAGTTTCTTTAGTCTGGCAGAATAAGACATATGTTGGAGACTCTTGATCCTCTTGGTGTGGTACTTTTGTGGTCTCTCCAGCTGTTGCAAATGCCGAGTGAGGTACATACCAAATGGGGCATTGTACTCAATCATGGGTCTGATGAGGGAGGAGTATAGGGGTACAATGACATCCTTGGATCTGGATGTGAATCCCTTCATGATGAGGTGTGCAAGGTAGAATGTTTTTCTAACCACTTTGGCAACGTGTGTGTCAAATGAGAGGTCGCTGTCGACTTGGGTCCCTAGGTTTCTGATTACTTTTTCCGTACTCAGTGGATTGCTGTCTATGTGATAATTTGAGGGTACTTTGTTTTTCCCAAAGGGGATGACTATACATTTTTTGGCATTTAGTTTAAGACCGTGACTCCAGCACGAGTTGTCCGTTTCTGTGAGGCCTTTTTGTAGGATGTATGTGTCCACTGGTGTATCAGCTATGGCACCTAGTTTGCAGTCATCTGCGAATGTTTGCTTTAACATCTGAGAAATAAATGCCGAACAAGAGGGGTCCCAGGACAGACCCCTGTGGGACACCACTTGTGACTGTCTTTGAGTCTGACATTGCTCCAGCGATTTTAACTTTATGGGTTCTGTCCTTTAGCCAGTTTGCAACCCATCTAGTGACATAAGGGTTAACGTTTAAGCTGTTGAGCTTATCTATGAAGCCTGAGTGGGGTATTGTGTCGAAGGCCTTAGCCAAGTCCAGGTAGGCTGTATGGACTGCTTTGCCCTCATCAATGGCTCTAGTGACTGTTTTGAAAAAGTCTACCAGGTTCAAAAGGCAGGATCTGCCCTTTACAAAGCTGAACTGGGTGAGGTCAAGTGTCTGTAGGTCCCCTATGTCTCTGTTTATGAGTTCCATAATGATTCTTTCCATAGCTTTGCAGACCAGGCTGGTTAAGCTTATGGGGCGGTAGTTTCCAGGGTCTGTAGAGGCACCCCCTTTGTGGAGTGGGACCACTGTTGCTGTACGCCAGTGTTCAGGTACATATCTTGAAGTAAGGCTAAGGTTAAATAGCATTTTTATGTGTGGGTTTAGCTCCTCTTGGAGTTCACGTAACACGCAACCCGGGATACCGTCAGGTCCCATTGATGCTGTGTTTTTAGCTTTGTTTAGGGCAGTTCTCACTTGGACATCTGAGATGACAGGGAGATTACATTCAGCTGGGATAAGTATTTCTTCTTTTGGGGGTGAGGGAGGGGAGAAATTTGCACTGAACCTGTCAGCCAGAATGTTGGCAATATCTGTGGGTTCAGTGTATTTTTTGTTGTTGTGAACCAACTCTGAGCATATCTGAGGGTTTCCACCCAGGTTTCTAACATATTTGAAGAAGGCTCTGTGGTTATCTTTAGTGTCCTTAGCGATTTTTCTCTCAAAGTTGGCCTTGGATGTTTTTATGAGAGAACGTAGTTTTCTGCTAATGTTGATCAGAGATGTCTTCCCTTCATGGGATTTTGCTCTGACGTGCAGTAGCTTCCTTCTTTTGTTATACAATTTGTTAATGGCTGAGGTCCACCAGAGAGAACGCTTGCCTTTGGTGGAGAGGGACTTGGATTTATTTGGGATTGCATGATCCATGCATTCTTGGAGATGTCCATAGAACGCATTTGTGAAGGATTCGGCATTGTGGGATGTGGTATCCACTGGCACAGTGGGCTTAAAGGATACCATCTCAGTCTTAAGAAGAGTGAAGTCTGCTTTTGAGAAGTTTTTCACTGTGGTCTTTTGTGCTGGGGGTGGAGGTGGGATATGTATATCCAGGGTGATTAGTTTGTGGTCAGATCTCACTAGTGAGGGGTATACTTCCGGTGTGGAGCATTTTGTCCCCATGTTTGTGATGATCAGGTCTAGTATATTTTCTCCCCTAGTGGGAGAGGTGACTAGTTGTTCCAGTGCATTTGAATTTATGAATTCCAGGAACCTTTGGGCTAGGGTATTAGGGCTAGAATAATGTACCCAATCTATGTTTAGGTAGGTGAAGTCTCCCAGTATGATGGTATTTTGTGATACATTCATATCCTCCAATGTCTTCAGGAAGTTCTTGAGATTGGGAGGGTGGTCTGTAACATGCTACCAGTTGTATAGCAGTTTTGCCTATGGTTAGTTGCACCTGTATGGTCTCTGATGCTTCATGTGTTGCTACTAACCTGGAGGTGTGGGTGTCCTTGATGAATATGGACACTCCACCTCCCTTTGTGGTTCGGCTCGGGTTTTGGGGCCGAAAAGCATGATACGAGGTATAGCCTGGTAGCGCTGGGGTGCTCTCAGGAGCCTTGAACCAGGTTTCAGTTACTGCACAGACATCGATGTTCTCCATGCTGAGGAGTGCATCAAGTGCCTGCATCTTGAGATTTAGACTTCTGGCGTTGAGCAGCATTACCCTTAGTTTTTTTCCATTTTTGTTTTCTAAGGAGGTGGGTTTGTCTTTTGAGCCTTGCCTATAAAAGGCACTATGGGGGTGGCAAGAGCCTTAGCCAATATCCGAAAGCCCAGTAGTGACAGGTGTAAGCCATCCCTTGCGAAGCAGCGTGGCTTGTCCAACATGTCATCCCAGGCAGACAGTCATTGGATCCCCTTAGAATGACACCAGTACTTGAGCCAATTATTAAAGCTGATCATCTTGTCTTTGTATTGTGGTATCATTCTTGGTGAGGGCAAGATGCTGCTCAGGGTCAGGGTCATACCAGCCTGGGCTACATAATCGGAGAGCTCCTCTATGTCTCTTTTCATATAGTCCAGGGAGGTACGTCTCAGGTCATTCACACCAGCATGGATAATGACGGAGTCATATTTGTACTTGCTTTGGAGTGACTTGAGTGCGTGTGTTATGTGGCGGATCCTATCTCCCGATAGACAGCTCACAGTCACCCTCTCCTTGTTCAGCCTGGTCAGCGGGACATCAGTGTGTCTGACTATAGAGTCACCTATTACTAGTGTATCAGGCATGGTGTTTGGCCTTAAGGGCTGTGATTGGTTGACACACTGATTTATTGAAATATGTGTTGCATGTGTTTTGTTTTGAGGTGGTGGATTTTTGGATGTCTGCTTTGGGAGCCTCTGTTGTTTTGGTAAGTTTTTTATTAGAGCCTCCGAGTATGTCTTTGTGTTTTTATGTGTTTGGTTTGCAGTTGTGGTAGGTCTATGTGGGACTGGGATTGTTGTGTGTGTGGTTACCATTTCCTATTGTCTGGTCATGCCATCCCTGAGTTGAGAGAGTTCAGCCTCCAGTTTGGCTATATAGTTGCATCTCTCACATGTATTTGTGTTTGTTGGGAGGAGGAGAAGGTTGTCTGTGTACATGAGACAATTGTAGCATTGTCTCAAGATACCCAGATTGACCAGCTGAACTGGAGAGGACGCTAGTAATCTACCACTTGATATGCTAGAACAGTATAAGGGAGTGCTGTACCTTTAAGGGAAGTGGATATTCACAGGCGTGGTAAGTAGATGTAGTGCTTTACTTAGTATGAGAGTGCTTACTTAGTAGAGAAGTATTGAGAACAAGTGCTAGGCTTATAATATAGTGAGTAGTCTGACTATACTAAGAGTAGAGCTTCCTTAAGGGAAAATTTGAAGAGCAGACCTGGCGGAGCCAGAAGAAGTTTAACCTTGTTTAACCGGCGCTGCGCTATGTGCACAACCGCGCAAAGCTATGCAAACGCGGATTTTAAACAGTGAACTACAAAAGAGCTAGAAATGGTCCAAAACAACCAATTGCTACAGCTTCTTGTGCTGAGGTCACTTCCTACAGGGACAGGTAGGCTGCTCAAGGCTCCCCACTCCCACTGGTGAGCAAAGAAACTTCCTTCTATCCAAGTAAGGTAATGGACAACACAGGAACTACACCAAAGCCCAGAATACAGCAATGCCTGTAAACTGGTCTAAACTAGTTGAGGAGAGGCGGGAAAACAAGGATTATTTTTTTGTTTTTTTTTTATAGAAACACACAGAAAATGCAGAAACAGTGATAAATCAGTTATACAGGCTAGCACACTTTAGTGGGCAGCCTCCACAGTTAAATTCAACAAACAAACAAACAAACAAACAAACTTTCGATCAAATTCGACTAAAATGTAACTTTAAGTGCAGATTTTAAAATAATGCAGCAAACAGTTAAAAAACAGTTCAAGCTAGTTCAGGGTAAGCTACAGAAGCTATTCCAAGTGAAAAAAAGCAAAGATACTTAAATCCAGAAAGTAGTCACTTTTCTGAGTTCCCTGTAGCTAGGACCACTCTGCAGGACCACAAGGAGCTTGTCTGAGCAGTATAGCCAGAAAAAAACACCCAGAGGTGGATTTTAAACAGTGAACTACAAAAGACCTAGAAATGGTCCAAAACAACCAATTACTACAGCTTCTTGTGCTGAGATCACTTCCTACAGGAACAGGTAGGCTGCTCAAGGCTCCCCACTCCCACTGGTGAGCAAAGAAACCTCCTTCTATCCAAGTAAGGTAATGGACAACACAGGAACTACACCACAGCCCAGAATACAGCAATGCCTGTAAACTGGTCTAAACTAGTCGAGGAGAGGCGGGAAAACAAGGATTATTTTTTTTTGTTGTTTTTTTGATAGAAACACACAGAAAATGCAGAAACAGTGATAAATCAGTTACACAGGCTAGCACACTTTAGTGGGCAGCCTCCACAGTTAAATTCAACAAACAAACAAACAAACTTTCGATCAAATTCGACTAAAATGTAACTTTAAGTGCAGATTTTAAAATAATGCAGCAAACAGTTAAAAAACATGAAGTAGTTATAGTTATCAAATTTAATAAAGTAAATAAATAAAAACAACAGATACTCAAATAAACAAGCAAGACATATTGAAAATGTGTAAAGAAAATCATACAATGTTGAAGCTATGGGCATTTGATTAATTTCCACATGTTTTAATGTAAATCATTAGTGGCAAGTTATGGCATGCATAGGATTAAAGTGTTCAAATAATAATTATCTGTAAATGAGAGCTTGCTTCCATCAATCTTCAGTTCCAGTCTTTGTGAAAATGGCCATGTCATTTAATCAGGATCATCTCTGGAATGAGACACATGCATCTATACCTGTTAACAAATAAACAAAATTACGATCACTGGCTTGTGGCTATTATGAAAGCTAAATTAAATTTTTATGAGTTGTAATTTTTAGAATTATTTTCATAGATTTATAGGTAAATACTAGGTTAGCTGCCCGTATGGGCCCATTTAAGCCTAGCCAGTTTCCCGTTTTGTAATTGAAACAACTGACCCCATTTAGTTATAGATTGGCCTTACACATCCCATGGTTGATAATTATATATTACCCCTAAGTAAACTAACTGGGATGAAACCATAGATAATTTGAGTGGGACCCATGCATAGGGGAGTCTGTTCCACAGCAGTGATATCCTCTACAAGATATACATGTCACTCCAAACTGATCTGTTAATGTTGCATAAGAGGTTTACTTTCCTAGTGTTTCTGATGCCATTTGACTTGCTGGTGTGCAGTAAATCCATCAGTAATGGGTCTGAAGATGCCTTATGTGCCAGGCACAGATCACCTCTTAGCAGTCTGTAGGATACCGAGTATATTGACTATAATGACAGGGCTTTGAGAAGGTCCATGGAGCACATATTATTTAGTCCTCTTATCCTTTTAGTAAAGTATCTCTTTGGGTCTTCCTGTTGTTCCATGAGTGTGAATAGATACAAGCCAAAGGGAACATTATGTTCAATGACTGGCTTACTGAGGGCTGAGTAAAGCATAAGTGCAAAGTGAAATTTCTACAGAGCTTCCATAATGATTCCTTGAGTCTGAAGTGACTGTAGCTTCAACTGATTAAAGCAACTTGATTAATGTAGTGCTCATCAAATGATTTAATTAAAGCCTTTTTTTTTCAATGGGTAAGACTCCTGCAATATATCTATATATGTATGTTAGATGCAACTGTAAATATAGTCAACAGTCAATCCATCTTTCACTTCCCACTGATTAAAGCACCTGTCAAAATGAAATTAAAAAATCACTGCTGTTTGCAAAACTAACTCAAACAAGTTTACTCTTGCATTTACCACCTAAAACTCTGCAGAACAGTCACACTCCCTTTCATTGACTTCCTCCTCAAACACCCCACATCCAAAATCAAAGGTGAATCTAATACATTTATTTTAGCAACCAGTATATCCCCTAAACTACTAACATTGATGTCTGTTCCATCTTACTTTAACCCATCTGTTGATCATATCTCGTTATCTATCCATACTGCAAGCCCACACATTCATTCCTATAATAGATCTCAAAAATGTTCAGAGAAGAAAAAACACATAGATGTACATTGCTTCAGACAACTTTCTTACTGTGCAATGTAATCTATATAGTTCACTTGTGGCCATGCCTTTACACTGCTTTATCTTAACTTAAATTCTAAGTATGCCTTTATTTTGGATGACTCTGTAATTCCTACCTCAGCAGTATGGGAGCATTGTGGCCACACCTTTTTACTCAATGGCCACACAACCATAAGGGTGAGTAGCAGGGGCAGGCCTTTGGCTCATTGGATTTAAATGAGCTGTGTGGCTCCACTTGGTAGATTTGTTACTGGTTGAGTGGGAAGCCATTCAAGATGGAGCTAAACTGGCAGGACCCGTTTCGGTAAGTATGGGCTCACCGCAGTGGGCTTTCCTTATTTCTGCTCACTGATAGTCATCTGAGGCATGCCAGGGTTTCATATAATGATAAAAAAAGATAAAAACAAAAAATCATATATAATTAAATTATAGTTAGTAATAAAATACAAGTTAAAGTAAATAATGTGGAAGGGGACAACTATAGCAGCAACAATATGTTGCTAACATACCTTTCAAGCATCAAAATTTTCACAGAATTTCCAGAATTTTGCCTCATATTTTTTGTCTGTCTTCATAAAATTTGTGTTTTCCTGGCAATTCACTAAAGATTGAAGTTAATAAATAATAATGTACAGCCACATGAGTTTCAGACTTCATATCCTTTAAGAAATAAATAACAATACAAAACCTGTTATTCTAGGAACTATCTAAGTTTATTGAAGGAATATTTCAATCTGCTGCCTAAGACGTTGCCTCATACGTTTGCTCTTCCACATAAATCTGTGGTTTGTGACATATCACTGCAGGTTGATGTTATTAAATAATGAAATACATTTTGAGTTTTAGTCTTTTTATGATTAACAATGTGTCCCAACAGAAAGGTTATTCTAGCAACTGTGTAAGAGCAATATTTTAATGTGTCCTTATTTTTGACTGTTTGGTTTTACCTAGCAGCTCTAGGCTGTTCATTTAAGGTTTTGGCTCTCTGGCAAGTGGCTGGTTTGAAGCTTTGGGAAGGGACATATATGGGATTTTTATCCTTGTGTTTGCTGCACAGGTGTGCCATAATAAGTCAATTAATTGAAGCTTTTGAGCAATTTTGCAAGTGTCCCTGGTTTGGGGTATGGTCCCCTCATTGATTCAGTTTTGTATGTTTTTCTTGTAATGGTTATTTACTATGGTGTATTTGTCTGTGTAACATGTTTCCATAACAGGTAGGTCTGTATTTGTTACAGCTTTGTATTGCTATGTATTGGCAACAGTGGTACTCAACATAGGCATTTTACATATATCAATGATGCAACTTTACAAGATCAGCATTTACTATGTGAACTACTTATGGTTTTTGCTATTGCAGAAGAATTGCAGAGCCTAAGTGAGACTTATGGGTAATATATTTAGTGAGAATTATTTAATTTTGGAAATTCTGGGTGGCAGGGCTACCTTTGCTGGGGTGGAGGGCTGGCAGGATATATTTGTGTGGGCAACTTTGTATTATTTTGTATTTTCATGGTAACATTATATAGTTATCATTGCTTTTGTAATAGAAACAGGCAAGTTTATTTCAATCACTGGCATCCATGGTTA
This sequence comes from Protopterus annectens, assembly GCF_019279795.1. NCBI lineage: Eukaryota > Metazoa > Chordata > Ceratodontiformes > Protopteridae > Protopterus > Protopterus annectens. The sequence continues at coordinate 796,832,580 of NC_056734.1, forward strand.
GTGTGGTTTCCCAGTTGTTACCTGTCCATTAGGTAGGTGCTTTTATAGGTTGCTATCTCCTCTGTTATCTGGGAGAGCAAAGGCTGCAGTCCAATGGATCTTGTGGCTGTGAGGAAGTGTGATGTGAGAAAGGTGCAGGCATTCCAGAACCCCCACAGCAGCACTTCATTCTCCTGTTCAGTGGAATATGTTAGTCAGGTCAGGCACAAATCTACTTAGGGTTTTAAGCCTGTTAAGGGTTTACATTCTAAAAATACGCAAAAGCAGGGCATCCAGGATCCAGGGTGTTGGCACTTTTTGAAGTCTGGATTTTTTACAGCTATCACATTTTTGTTTTCCCCTTAATAACTTTTTCTGTTTATTAAGGTTCCACTGTGGCTTATTTTCTGACTTAGAAGCTGCACAGGCAGTACAGCAAGGGCAGAAATCCAGGAAGAGATTGGTGTGGAATTCTGAGGAGTCAGTAAATTAACCTGCTCCAGGCAAGAATGCTAGAAAGAAAAACAAAAGAGCTACCTCAGGTCCATGAGTCATTCATCATTCATCCACTACCATCTGAAGCACCATCAGAATTTCAAGGAAATCACTCCAGGTGAAGAGCAGGGTTAGTATGTAATGACAGAGGTCAGTCCTCTGAGGATTGTTTGGATGAGTTTATCAATTCATTGCCAGAAGAGGAGAGGGTAGACTCTTTAACTTAGCCTTGGAGAGGAATTTTGGTGCTTTGACAGCTCTTATTCCCAATGAGGGAGGAAGGACAGATTTTAGGCAAGTTGCAATGCCCTCTTTAACCAACTTGTAGAGAGGCACTGAGGAGCTCAGTGCTTTGAGGAGTGATGTCCCACCCCATCCGGATGGTTGTGTCACCAATTTTTATCCCCATGCCTACATTGAACCTTTTGGCTTCCAGCTCCCCAGGATCTCACATTAAGGCACATGTTTTTTCAAGAGTTAAAAAGAAGATCCTCAAAGGGGAATTTGTGGAGATATTTTACCTAGTGGACACTGAGGAAATTAAGCAAATTTTGGGCACTGATAATTCTTCTAACATGGACTTGATGGCAGTATTGGTAGCCATTTGGAAAAAGACCACAGTCAGGACAGCAGTTAAAAATTGGGAACCTTGGTCATTAGCTTTTATGGTGTTTACAGGAGTGAGTATAGAAAAGGACCCTGAGCCAGGCCCTGCCTTTACTAGTTTACTTTGTGCTATCAGGGAGGAGCATCATGTCAAAGTGGGTTCCAGCTGGCCAAATTATGATCATCTTTTCAGGAAACTAGAAGCTATAGACAAGAGCCTCAGGTGGGAGTTAAGGCACACCAACATTTGGTTGAGTGCCGTGTTGAATAAACCAGACATCGCCAAGACTGACAATGGGGGGGGGGTAATAATGGAAAACAAGATTTTGCTGGCCTATAATCATGTGGATTGCTCTTGACCAACTTTCAAATTCTTACATTTATGTTCAGGATATAGGAAATGTCATCCTGCTTCCACATGCTGTGGGATAGTTGGCAGGGCCATGTCTGGCATTTCCTCAACCCAATTAGAGGGAAGGCCCAGAGGGGTTGGAATACCTCTCCTTCACTTAAGCAGCCATTTCATTGCCACAGAGGAGTTTATAGAAGGAATTATTAGCATTCTGCATCAGCCCAGTCCCCAGTCCATCTAGATAAATCGACACAGCTATTGACTGATCATCCTGATCACAATGCAGCAGCTGCCCTTATTGCAAGTTTCTCCAATGGGCTTATGATTGAGTCCCTATCACCTATAGATTCCAAGCTAGTTAGAAATCTTTCATCCATTAAGGGGCATGAAAAAACTGCAGCCAAGTTAATCAAGAAAGAGCAAGCAGCTGGCAGACTAATTGTCCTTTTTCCACCCCACCCTGCTCCCTTAGCCTGCTTTTAAAATTTCCCCCATTGGTCTCATTCCTAAGAAGCAGGATGGTGTATTAAGGCTGATTCACTATCTGTCATGTCCCATAGGTGCATCAGTTAAGGATTTTGTTGTCAAAGAGCTAGCTAAGGTATGCTACTGCTGGATCAGGCAGCAGAGGTTAGTTTGGGTCAAACTGACCCCCGACTTTGCAAATTGGACATCTAGTCTTCTTTCTGGCTTCTTACCATGAAACAGGAAGACTAGCCTTGTTTAGAATTTCAATTTAAGGAGAAATTCCTTTTCAACACTGGAAGGCCCATTTGGTGCTCCATGGCTTGTGCTATGTTCAAACTGTTCAGCACAGCCTTGCATTGGTATTGGTAACAGAGAGCACCTCTTCAACTAGCAGTCCACTATCTCATAGTAGGGCAAGGTCTGGAAGGGGCTGTGCAGAGCATGTCTGCCTTTAAAGAGATCTGCACTAATTTGGGGGTACCTTTGACCAATAATAAATCAGAAGAGCTAAGCCAAGCCTTCACATTTTTGGGTCTAGAAGTTGATGTCATTAATAACTCATTCAAGCTTCCTTTGAACAAACTACAGAAAATCCATCAGTTACTTTGGAGATTTTTGGTGGTTAACAAAGCTCACATGGGGGAAATCATACAGCATCATGGGTTGCTAATCTTTGCCTGTAGAGCAGTTTCACCAGGCTGGACTTTTCTGCAGTCCATTTCTGACTTGTTGAATGGGAAAAAGCCCAAACACCCAAACATCACTACATCCAACTAACCAGAGGATTCAAGGAAGACCTTCTGTTCTGGTTCACATTTCTGAACTAATTTAATAGAGTGTTGTTTTGGCAGTCCTTGTGGGTTTCTTCCAGTGACCTTAACCTTTTAGGGATGTGGCCAGGGGGGTCTGGATGGAAGTATACTTGCATGGCAGCTGTTCTCCTGTCTTGAAGAGAGGAGAAGGGATATTATTTCCCTGGAAATCTTCCCCATCTGGGTGGCGGTGTTGGTGTGGGAGGACAAATTACGCAAAAGCAGAGTAGTCTTTCACTCAGACAATTCCTCAGTTGTTCACGCCCTCAATAAACAGTCCTCCAGGTCCAAATAGGTTCAATCTGTTATCAGACTGTTTGTTCTGTTGAGTTTAAAAATTAATATGTCTTTCTCTAGTGTGCATGTACCTGGTTGACATAATCCTATAGCTAATAGTCTTTCCCATTTTCAGTTCACCAGATTTTGCCAGCTGGCCAAGCATGCAGAACCAAAGACATGGCAATTCCTGCAGATGTTTGGTTAATTGGAGAGGAGTCACAGCATCGTTGCTGGCCAGATCTTGGGCCATCAATACCAGGAAGACCTAGTCTTCATTAATTCAGGTTTTCAAGGCTTTCTATAGGTTATTTCCTCTTGTATCAAAAACTGTGGTTTGGGGTTGATCCTTCACTTCGTAGTGGCCAGGACATCAGAAGGGATGTAATTATTCTCAAAGATTTTATACTGATATGGGTAAAAAATTCAATACAGATCAATCAGGCAAAGGGCATCAGGTCCCCACTTGGGCATAATAGATAAACTCTCTCAACTAGGCATCGACCTATATATTACCAGATGGGGAGTAAACTGCTCACTGATAGAACCCACCTAATCAAAATAGGGGAAGCCACCTCAAGTAGTAGACCTGTAATGAGCTGTGTACCACAGGGATCTGTCTTAAGGCCTCTGTTATTTGGGATATACTTCTCTGAGGTACAGGCCAAAATGAGTGGGCTATGGCTGACCAAGTTTGCAGATGACTGCAAGCTGGGCATAGTCATCAGTTCCCCAAGTGATGTGGATGTCCTCCAAGAGAGTCTCACCCAAACAAACGACTGATGCCAGAAACATGGCCTCAAGCTAAATGCCAAAAAATGCATCATTATCCCCTTTGGGGAGAGTGATGTCCCCACATATTATCACATTAATAACAATGTCCTAAGCACACAATCAGTCATGAGGGATTTGGGCACACAGGTTGATAGTAACCTGACTTTTGACCACCATGTTGCTTCTGTTGTAGGGAAAGCTTTCTACATGGTCCACCTCATAAGTAAGGGTATCTCATCCTTAGACAAGGCGGTCATAGCATTCCTGTGTTCTTCCCTTGTAAGCCCAATTATTCAGTACAACACCCCCTTTGGCATGTACCATGCAAAGCACATGCAGCAGCTGGAGAGACCACTGAGGTTCCTCACTAAGAAATTCCAGGGCCTCAAGCATCTACCTTACACAGATAAGCTAAAAACCCTGTCCCTCTACTCAGTTTCATACAGACTCTTCAGAGGTGACTTCTGTCTGGCATACAAATTGATTGCTGATCCTGCCTTGATGGGGACTGCTGCATATCTGCAAATCTAATTATTCACAAAGATGTTATACTAGTATGGGTAAAAAATCCAAGACAGATCAATCGAGTAAAGTGCACCAGGTCCAGTTAGACATGGAGAAGGTGTTAACGATTTTCCCAGTTCACTGGTTCAGATTACTGCAAAGGATCACTCCCAAGGGATTCTTGTCATGCTCAGTTTTCACATGGAGGAGTGTAGGCCACTTAGTTTATCAGAGGTTAACTTTTGACTGAGGAAAGCCATTGAGGAGAAAGGGATATATCCGCGAGGGCATTCATCTCATTCTTTTAGAATTAAATGCACCTCCAATTTGGCCATGGAGGGGCATTCTGTTAAGGTCATCCAAAAAACAGGAAGGTGAGTGTCTGATACCTTTTTGTCATACATCAGGCATTAATCTTTATTTCTATTTCAGGACAGGAGGTTATCTATCTGTTGTGGCATTCTTTCTTCAAGAGAGGCACAACACAAGTGTTGGTCCACCCATCTGCACACTTGCGTTCCTTTGACCTTAATAAATGGGCAGTTCATTCTTTTGTTTTTTTTGTTTTTTTTCTGGCCTGTGATGGTTTCAATTTGGGAGATCTAGCAACAAATCACAGCTAAGGAAGCCTTACCTAGGGTTTTGGTAATCCACTTCCAGGATAATGACCTGGCATGAGCTCCTAAGAACATTCTCAAAACTAGAATACTTTCTGATAGGCACAGGCTACATCAGCTATATTTGAACTTGGCTTTGTTTTGGTCATCTGTCATACTAAGAATTCATTGGGAAGGAGCTAGAAGGTCAAGTACAATTGAGATGTCCAGGTAGTTCATTAATCACAGAAATACTCAGTTGGCTTGACAGAATAGATTCCAGATAATTCCCCAAAAAATCTTGACAGATTGGACTCTGATTTTTATAATAGAGCCAATGTGCATTTGACCAATATTGATTTTGATTTGTTTAGTTTAGACATTGTTATGGCCATTGAAGAATATTTCAAGTACTAACCTGGTTCTCTTTTCATGGTCTTGGGTATCTGGTTTTAATGCTGGCTGTAGGGCAATGGCATAGGTCATGCCAGGTTGCAGGTGGCCTCAACCCCCTTGTTTCCCCCCTATTGGTGCTTAGCATCTTCAACTCTTCTTCATTTGGCCTCAATTTGACCAATGGCTGTATCAAGGGGGTATTTGGGTTGGAAACGATAAATTAAAGGTGTTTGTCACCATATCCAAAGTAGCTTGGGTTATGCACCCCAGTCCTGTAAAGGTCAATGTTACATGTGAATTTATTGTAGCATCTTTAATGATTGCCAGTGGTATTGTTCATAAAGGGTCACAAAGGCAATACTGAGTGGTTATTGAATCAGCTCAGTGGACAACCGAAGATAACTATTGCATTCTATGCTCCAATCAACTAAATGTGATTCATCTACAGCAACAATTGATGATCATTCTTTTCAAACAGAAATTGTACTGCTCTTGATCATCGATAATATGAGCACTTAATAATCTACAATACAACCATATACTAATTAAAGCAGAATCTACGTACAGTACATGTAGACAATGTTAGAAGTACAGATTATGATAAATGTGCATGGCAGCATTAAAATGCCAGATTACAGGAAATATGACTGTTAGAAAAATATGTATTAGTAATATGCATGCTTAGTGCATTTGAGGTTTAAAAGGGTTAATACATTTATTCTGTTCACACTGCATGAATCTGCACAAGCTACTAGAGACATTTCAATCCTGTTATGTCATGAAAATATGCGCAGCTATGATCTGCTTATGCTTTGGAAATTAACAGGAAAGCATTTGATTTCTGCTAATGTCATGAAAATAATAATAATAGGTGTTTCATTTCTACCAGTGTCATGAGACTTAACAAAGAGTTATTGATTTTCTGCTTATGCCGTGAGAAACTACACAGCTGCTGAAGCTATTGATAATGAAAACAAAGGCTGCTTGAAAGTATAAACCGTAGTCAGCACTACTTGTACCTAAGCTAGAAATGTACCTCGAAATGTAACACATATATATTAGAACTGCACTACTGAAGAATAGAAAGTTTGTAGTGGGCTAAAAATAAGCCCCAAGGCCAGGTTGTTTTTCTCAAATGTTTTTTGTAATCCAGTCATGTCAGCAGGAAATCTATGTAACATTTTCTATGTAACACATAGTGAGTTTTAAATCTGAACATGTCAGCAGGAAATCTAAGTAATATTTTCTGTAGAGTAATACAGAAAGCTGTGTCTAACTACATCAGCCATGGAAAAGTAACATTTCACAGAACTGTATAAAAGTAGCATACTGCTCACTAGTAATTTAGATAAATCCTGTATCTGCATGTTTTGTCTCCTTGCTGCAAGTAATAAAGGGTGCCATACTTGAACGTCACGTGAATTGGTCTTTGAAGATTTTTCCTTTGACAGATTGGTCCTTCAGACCGGAACCCTCACTTTGCCTCGGATCAGACAGGCCAGGTGGTTGAAACCGTACGGGGAAGAAACCAAATCGGTTCTTCTTATATGAAAAGCCCTCCGACTGAATTGTCGTACAAAAGAGACCAGCCACTTTCTGATCTGCGACTGAAGGACGGGTCTCCGAATTGGTGATCAATCACGTAGGCTCAGGTAAGGTGAATCTACTTTTTTTCTGTTTTCTGTTTTAGATCAGGGACTAGATTTGTATTGTTTTTGTCAAGACTGTATTTTACAAGTCAGGGACAGAAAAGATTACTGTGTTGTCATAGATCAGAAGAAACAGAATAGGTAGGCAGTCATTTTGAAGAGACTATAACATAATCCATGGTGCCACGTTAAAAATAAGAGAAGTTACGTAATGATCAAAAGGGTAGAAAAAAATGGGTAATAATTGCACAAAAAGACCCCAAAATCCGCCGTTAACCAAAGACGCAAAATACATGCAGTTGCAGTGCACTAACATTAAATATTATTCAAAATGGGTTAATAAATATGAATTCAACAGAAAATTAGAAAAATCCTCGCTTATCAAACTTGTCAGACAGCTCAAAACCAATTCCAAAGGTCGGGTAAAAAAGCAACGCAAATTAGGAATTCCTCAGGCACACAGGTGGATTGAGGAAGTAAACTGTAGGGAACAAAAGAACAACAATTCAAAAACAATGTTTTTAGATAAGGAGAACAATAACTTAGTAATAGCATTGGCCCCTCCACCTCCCTTACCAGAATATGAAGCAAGTGAACAGGTTAGTCCACCCCCATGATATCCTGTTGTCACTGAAAATAGAGACATTGTAAAAGTAAAACCATTTATTAGAGATCCCATTGGGACCAGGTCTCGAACACGGGAAGGTAACTCAAATGAAGGCATTGAGTTATATCAAATGGTTAAGAATTCACGATCTATGAGTGAAGAAGAAATATGCCCACTTATAGAAGTACCTAATCTTCAGGCAAGACAAGACGGTCAGGACTCAACTATTTTAGTGTATAGACCCTGGACTCCGGAAGATATCCGGAAAGCCACTGAGGGAATTCCCCATCCAAAAGTTAATTTTAAAAAGTTCTCAGAAGATTTACAAGAAATGAGGCTGAGTTGTATCTTAAATGGAAAAGAGGTAGAAAAAGTAGTTAGACAAATTGTGGGACCAGATTGGCACATGATTAGTGGCAACTGGAATCCCCATGACGCTGCACACAGACCCCTTCCAAAAAGCAGCGCAGAATTTGACAACAGAGTAAAAGGTCTTACAGACTGCATCTCTGAAAAATGGAAGCCTAGGGCAGACTGGACTTGCATTAATCAATGCATCCAACAAGAAGGTGAAACTATTGACCGGTATTATGCCAGATTATTAGAATGTTTTAATAACCACTGTGGAATGCAGGTTCCTGAAGATCAAACACAAGATTCCCCATATGAACAGCAGTTAAAGAATGCATTCTTAAAAGGCAGTATTGCACCCATAAGAAGTTTTATTACAAAACACATGGTAGACCATAGTACAAGCAAGTTACAATCATTACTTGAATATGCTAGGCATGCTGAAAGGCATTTTAATAGCAAAAAGAAAAAGAAAGCTCAAGTATTTTCTGTAGAAGATGGAGCAGAAGTTTATGTAGTACAGTCCGGGAAAAAGGGCAAGAAAAATGCACAGGGAAGCAAACAATCTGATCAGCAATCAGAAGACTTTGAAGGGCGAAAGAAAAGGGGTGAATGTTTCAAATGCGGTAAAAAGGGACATTTGGCAAGGGATTGCAGGAAAAATAAGAAGGCAACCACGGAAGACAAGGAGGGTGAGGACTGACTATATGGTAGTCAGGAATCACTAGAAGGGGATAGCAGAGAATGGACAGTAGAGAATGTGATAGAGGGAGTAGAGGATGTGACAGAAGAGATAGAGGAAGTGCAAGAAGTTAGTGACAGTGAAGAAAATGAAATATTAGACCTAGCTTTATTGAGCCTGGAGCTCTATTTAGCAGACACAAAACCAGAAGTTACACTCTTGGTAGAAGGGAGGGAAGTCAAATTATTGTGTGACTCAGGGGCATCACGAACCCTGATACATCCCTCCAAGCTACCAGAAAACACAGTCACGTGATTACATACTGGTAAAAGCAGCTAATGGACAGCTGTATCGGGAGCCCCTCTCCCGTAACATTGCAATAACTGATCCTGTTTCAGGATTGACTCAGAAAAGCAAAATTGTTGTTTCTGCAAAATGCCCAGTAAACCTCTTGGGCAGAGACCTTATGCAGCTATTTGGTATAGCAGTAGTCCCAACCATGCAGGGTATGGAAGCACAGCGACAAATTGATACCTTTGCAGTGCAATCGGAGGGTGAAATGTTTTATTGGTACAGCCAGGACTTGGTTATGACTGGTCCAGGGACTGTGACCGAAGAATTAATGAATGTAACCATCAGCAAGTTCCCCTCCCATGACATTGATAAGCAACACCTGTTGCACTGTACCCTGTATTATTGTAACACACCAGGACCTGATAAGGAATATGAACAAGAATTGTTTAAAAATCATGCAAACAGATTGATATTATGTAATCTGTACTGGGATACAGAAGGGAACAGTGCAGCCAGCTGTTCATTACCCCAGGAGTTCTTTACACTTTATAAATCTAATCGATTACCACATGTTAGCTTAACCAAGAACAGAAACATAGAATGGGCAGACCTAGAGGAAAAAGTCATGAAATGGGAGAAACAGACAGAATTAGAACTGTCAGAACAGGGTATACAAATACAGAAGTTGAATTGGATAACTCAGACCCACCCAGCCATGCACTTGCAGTCTAGCAAGGACAGCTGATTAGCACTCCTATTAAAGGAAGAAGAGAATGCCTTACAGAATATACCAGAAACTCTCTGGTCAACAGGAAAGTCAGATGTAGTACTTATTCGTACAGCGGGACCAGTTATGATCATGCCAAAGTCAGCATTTAGACCACAGAAAAGACAGTATCCCTTTAGAAAAGATGCAGAGGCAGGGATAAAGCCTATTATTGCAGCCTTACTTAAAGGGGGAATACTGGTAGAATCTCCCAATTCACCATGTAACCCACCCTTATTTCCTGTTAAAAAAGCAAATGGAGAATGGCGTATGGTCCAAGATTTACAAGCTGTAAATGATGCAGTAATACCAAGGGCACCTACGGTGCCAGACCCACACACCCTGTTGAATGATTTAAAACCTCAACAGAAGTATTTTTCTGTGGTAGACATCAGCAATGCATTATTTTCGATACCGATACACCCTGACAGCCAGTATTGGTTTTCATTCATATTTCAGGGGAAAAGGTATACATATACACGACTACCACAGGGATATTGTGAAAGTCCAATATTCTCACAAGAAATGGCAAGCAACTTGATGGGATTTACCCCACCAAGAGGCAGTCAGACTTTACTTTATGTTGATGACACCTTGCTGGCTGCCCCCACCCAGCAAGATTGCAAAGAAGATACTGTAGCGCTATTACGATTTTTAGCCGCTGAAGGACATAAGATAAACAAAAATAAACTGCAGCTTTGGAAAAAACAAGTCAAATACCTAGGATATGTGATATCCAAGGAAGGTAGAAGATTAGATGAGGACAGAAAAGTAGCAATTTTGCAAGCACCAAAACCCGCTACCAAGAAGGAAATGATGTCCTTCCTGGGTACAACTAATTTTTGCCAGAGTTGGATTCCAGACTATGCCTTGGAATCTGCACCTCTGACTGACCTGATATATAAAAAGCCTATGGCAGCACAGGATTTGTTACAATGGACACCAGAGGCAGAATCTGCTTTCTGCAAACTGAAACAGTTAATAGCGTCCTCATTAGTTCTAGGATTACCAAACTACCATAAACGTTTTTTTCCAAACTGTAGATTGTAAGCAAGGTTATATGACATCAGTGTTAACACAACAGCATGAGGGCAAGCAACACCTCATTGCTTACTATACATCATAACTAGACCCAGTGGCACGGTCCTTACCCCACTGTGTACAAGCAGTAGTTGCAGCTGCAATGGCAGTACAGGCTTCGGCCTCAGTAGTTTTATTCCACCCTCTCACTTTGAGAGTGCCTCATGCAGTCACGATTATTTTACTGCAAGAGAAGGTAGCATATCTTTCCCCTGCTAGGCATCTTTCCTATATGACTATATTGTTGAGCCAACCTCACATGACAATTGAACGATGCACGACTTTGAACCCTTCTACCTTGCTCCCAACCCCTGCAGATGGCACATCACACTGCTGCCTGCAGGTGATTGAGCAAAAGACACTACCTAGAAAAGATCTCATGGATGTCCCCTTGGATGATGCCGAGGTGACATACTACGTGGATGGTTCGTGCAAAATGGGTCCTGCAGGACAGAACCTAGTAGGATATGCAGTAGTTTCTGACACTGAGATTATAGAAGCAAAATCTTTACCACACAACGTATCTGCACAGGCAGCAGAATTGATTACCTTGACACGGGCATGTACCTTAGCAAAGGGTAAATGTGTAAACATTTTTACTGACAGTCAGTATGCTTTTTCTACTGTACATATTTTTGCGCAACAGTGGAAAAACCAGGGAATGATAACATCTACTGGCAAACCTATCAATCATGCACAGTTTATTTTAGATCTTTTAGAATCTATTCAGTTACCTCAGAAAGTAGCTATTTGTAAATGCACAGCTCACACCAAGAAACAAGATAGGATTTCAAAAGGTAATGCGAGAGCTGATACAGCTGCAAAACAAGCAGCTTCAGAAGTATTTCTTTTAAATGAGGAACTACACCCCTCTGAGATTTTAGACTTAGAAATGTTAAAAACAATGCAGACACTCACTACGCAAGCTGAAAAACAAAAATGGGTAAAACGAGGAGCAATTCTCGAAAAGGGGCTGTACATCTCTAAAGAAGGGAAACCGATACTACCATCTAATTTGTTTAGATATGCAGCTTTTTGAGCCATGGGCAGTGCCATGTCTCAGCAGGGGAGATGGTACAGCTGGTGAACCAAGTGTTCACAACATATGGATTTACAAACTACTCTAAAAAATTTTGTTTGAAGTGCCAAATTTGTAACAAACATCATGCACAAGGGGTGTTAAAGCCCAAGCAAGGGAGTTTCCCTACACCACCATATCCATTTCACACTATCTGTAGATTTCATAGAACTGAACAAATGTGAAAATAAGAAGTATTGTCTTGTCATTGTAGATATGTTTTCCAGATGGGTGGAAGCCTTTCCAACCAAAAATCCAGATGCAGTCACAGTGGCAAAAGTTCTTGTCAAAGAAATCATCCCTAGATTTGACATTCCAGAAAGGATCTACAGTGACAACGGTACACACTTTGTAAACCAAACCATACAGCAGTTAAGTAAGTATTTTGGTATTTCTTTAAAAAATCATTGTGCATACCATCCACAATCTGCAGGGCTAGTTGCGAGGCATGATGGAATATTAAAGAATAAATTAAGAAAATTAATAGCTGAGACAGGAATGAATTGGCTGTATTGCTTGCCCCTGGTACTGTTGAGCATGAGAACTGTTCCAACTGCAAAAGGATTGACTCCTTTTGAAAAACTGTTTGGAAGGGCTTATTATACACCCCAGTGGAAACTTCTCATGTCCGCAGACCAGGAAGCTGACTATACACTAGCGGAATATATGAGAAATTTGTTGAATTCTAAACATCCGTTGCAGTCAAATTGTGTTTCAGATAAAGAACAAACCGAAACATCGGAAGTGGCAGTGATCCCAGGGGATTGGGTTTGGGTGAAAAATATTAAGAAGAAAAACTGGACATCACCAAGGTGGGAAGGTCCATACCAGGTGCTTCTTTCAATACCCACTGCAGTCAAAATCACAGAATGAGCTTTGCGGATCCACCTGATGCACTGCAAACTAGTTAAGAACTTTGAACTGGACAAAAATCTTACCTCTCCATCGGGGCCCTCAGCACAAAGTCTGGCTACAAAGGGGGGTCAGATCAATAGGACTGATCCGTCTCAACCCCAGTGAAGAAACCATCAGTGCCGAAGGTCCTATTAGGGCAGAGAGTAAGATCATATGTCAAAAGCAAAAATGATCGAATCCAGAAAAATCCAAATAAAACTACTTGGAAGAGTCGGAGAAAACAGGAATACAGAACAACCATTTCCTCAGAAGTATTGCATAATCATCCTGTTGAATGTACTAGTGACAATAATCTTTTTGTTGTGGCCATTCCTTTTCCCAGCCACACAAACTGAACTGAATAAATGTGGAGAGTTGCACGTAGAGTGGCACCCAAACTTCAACACTTAGGCAATCAAATATGTGTATGCTGAGACCTTCAATGTTTCGAATTGCTGAATTTGCACAGCTTTGCCAACAGCATATGGGGGAGTTATTGTTAACTTCAGTCCTCCTAGGAGCCAAGAAGACCTGGGAAAATTTAGTCTATGATGCATCAGATGTTACATCACAAGATAAAGTAGCATTGCACTTGTCTGTTCGACAGAAGGGGGCTGTGTGTTTTTACAAAAATGATACAGTTCAGGTGGGTTGGAGCAATTGCAATGTGACTGTTCCCTATAGATGCTACAATAATACAGGTTCCTATTGCAGCACAAGCTATGATTCATTTTTGAACTGATGCATAGGACAACTGATGAAGTAAGACATAATACTGACCTCTATAAACAACTGATTATAGTTGACAAAAAAATGTTTCATCCAGAACCAGGACATAGTAAAGTTACTACCAAAGTAGAAGACTGTTATTTTGTATGTGGTAGGAAAGCATACAAGTGGTTACCTGAGAATTGGTCCAGCAGTTGTTATTTGGGGTACCTGGTTCCGGCCATACGACAAACAGCAGTTTTGCCTCAGGGGAAATTCGAAATGTTCAACGAGAAATCAAGAAGCCTATCAATCCAGTAGGGCAAATCAATGCGGGCTGGAAAAACCATCATTCTGTGGGCCTAGGGAAAAACGGACTGTCGCATATGGACTTGGGTGATACCATCATCTCTTGGGCAGGTGTATTGCCAGCATATGGAGCAACGAAATCAATCTGGGAACTGAGAAAACTGTCTAAACTTCTCAAAATAATGAGCAATGCAACCTTTTCTGCTCTAGAATTGGTGACTGATGAACTGACTGCCATGAGAACTGTAGTGCTTCAAAACCGCATGGCTCTCGACTTCACCCTAGCAGCGAGAGGAGGTACTTTTTTGCGCTTTAATCCAGGAGGAGTGCTGTTCGTATATTCCTGACCACAAACACAAGATAGACAATCACCTTGAGGTAATTCAGCAAGTGTCGGCTATGACCAAGCCAGGACCAAATCCATTGATGGACTTTTTCCAGAGATTTTTTGGGGGGTGGGGCAGTATCCTGATGAACATCCTGATTGCCATCTGTATAGGAATGATCCTACTGGTGGTATGTGTTTGCTGCTGCATCCCCTGCATGAAAAGCCTGATTAAGGACTTTATAGACATGTCAATTTCAGAAACCTTATACCAAGGTGCTGAACTTGAAGAATTGTTGAAAAATTGAAAATGCTTTCATACGTTTAAACTGAATGACTCTCTTAACTACAAATCCTGAGTAGGAAGAGGTTAGGGGAAGAAAAACTGTTTATGCTTATTTTGAAAGTAGAATAAAAGTATTAAAAGGGGGGAAATGTTAGAAAATATGTATTAGTAATATGCATGCTTAGTGCATTTGAGGTTTAAAAGGGTTAATACATTTATTCTGTTCACACTGCATGAATCTGCATAAGCTACTAGAGACATTCCAATCCTGTTATGTCATGAAAATATGCACAGCTATGATCTGCTTATGCTTTGGAAATTAACAGGAAAGCATTTGATTTCTGCTAATGTCATGAAAATAATAATAATAGGTGTTTCATTTCTACTAGTGTCATGAGACTTAACAAAGAGTTATTGATTTTCTGTTTATGTCACGAGAAAGTAGACAGCTGCTGAAGCTATTGATAATGAAAACAAAGGCTGCTTGAAAGTATAAACCGTAGTCAGCATTACTTGTACATAAGCTAGAAATGTACCTTGAAATGTAACACATATATATTAGAACTGCACAACTGAAGAATAGAAAGTTTGTAGTGAGCTAAAAATAAGCCCCAAGGCCAGGTTGTTTTTCTCAATTTTTTTTTTGTAATCCAGTCATGTCAGCAGGAAATCTAAGTAACATTTTCTATGTAACACATAGTGAGTTTTAAATCTGAACAGTCAGCAGGAAATCTAAGTAACATTTTCTGTAGAGTAATACAGAAAGCTGTCTAACTACGTCAACCATAGAAAAGTAATATTTCATAGAACTGTATAAAAGTAGCATACTGCTCACTAGTAATTTAGACAAATCCTGTATCTGCATGTTTTGTCTCCTTGCTGCAAGTAATAAAGGGTGCCATACTTGAACCTTACGTGAATTGGTCTTTGAAGTTTTTTCCTTTGACAATGACTTTATCAGTACTCATTAAATATTGCAGAATTTTTCTATATTTTCCTGGAAATATAAATGTAGTGTACATCACTATTGAAAAAGTAAACATATATCCAAGTTATTATACAACATTATGGAGTCTTGGATTTTATCATTTATTATCACTGTTCTATTAGTCTATTTAGAAAGTTTTGTATATAATATAGATTGCATAGTCTGAACTATTTAATGATTATCTCTCACAGAAACACAAGGTTTAACTCTACTTAACGTCAGACATTCTTGCAACAGTTTATCTGTAAAATCCATATTTCAAGATCAAGTTCATTGTTGACCCTTCTATAGTACAGTGAAAACAAATTTGGGCTGTAAGTTTTCTGAGAGCTTATAGTTTAATTCTTCTTCTTATTATTATTATCATTATTACTATTATTATTATTTAGTTAATTTATAAATAGTATAAAACCACTAGGCACAAGCTTTTTTTTCAGAAATGGCCTTCAAGCACTGTCTACGTGGGGCACGCAGTAGACAAATTCTAATAATTGCTTAATACTCTTGGTTCAAGCTAAATCTTGCTCAAGGCTCTTATTAAAAACAGTCCAGGACTGGGGAGGGGGGGATTTAATAAAGCCTACATTTATTTTCCATGTAGGCATTGCGCCGTGCTGCTTACATGAAAGTGGACAATTTGAGTTACAATAAGCGTTGCTGAGGAGCGTACATGCATGCACAAACTCAGAACTTTCTGCTGCATCTAAATGGCCTCATAAGCAGGTGAATCTCATGCAAATGAGGCAGGTAGAGCAATCCAACAAGCATATAGCCATCAGTTCAGCCTGTGTCAGTGTCCATAGTGTATGCAGAAAAAGTCTGCAAACAGGAGTGTAGTCAGACAAAAGGGGTGTAAAACTGTACATATTATGGAGAAAATGTAATTACACATACACATATAAGCAAAAATATTGTCCTGTTATGTTGGAAAATGAAAGGAAAT
Organism: Protopterus annectens; assembly: GCF_019279795.1. NCBI lineage: Eukaryota > Metazoa > Chordata > Ceratodontiformes > Protopteridae > Protopterus > Protopterus annectens. The sequence continues at coordinate 796,848,798 of NC_056734.1, forward strand.
AAGTTAATTTTTTTTTTTAATTACCTTGGCATGTTAGTGCTGCACACCTCAGTGCGCAAACAAGCTTTAGAGAAAAAAATGGAAAGAATAGGAATCGATATTGTGTGACAGAAATGTATTACAGGACGTTGCATGGCATCCTTATAATGGTGCATTGGTGGTGTTGCTAATGTGGTAGGGCTATTAAGCATGTACTTTCCAGGCTGTGACCATGGATATGTATGCAAATGGGGTAGAGTTACTGAATAGTAGAAATGAGTAATCATGTCCGCATATCCCCTTCATGTAGGTTTAGACCCATGGTGATGTTTACACAAGATGTAGCTGACATCGGGGGGGGGTGTCCACTGACTTCTAAGCTCTTTTAAACTTCAGCGTGTGGCATGCTGCCTTGCTGAGCATGTCTGATAACCAGATATATGTTGTGACACCCATGCCCTGGCCCAGCAATCAGGGAGCCTCAATTCTCACCACTAACACCAGAGAGGCCATCTCATATAAGAGGAAAGGACACACAGTAAAGTGCAATTTCCCTTAAGAGCACACAGAGATCACAGTCAGTCTGGGGCTGGTTGCTCCCTTGCTTTCCACATCCCCACTAAGACTCCCCACTGGCACAGCTATAGGGTCCAGATATCAGCCTAGCTGGCAAGCTAACCTGTAGTACCCTCTCTTTCCAACCAGTGCTTCATGTCCCTGCCCGAGTAGCTGACACACACACACACACTTTGAGATAAGTATTTATACAACTTCATAGACAAGACTGGGAAAGGCTGACACAGATTCTCCAGCTGTTCCCCTATACCCAGACTATATGGTAGTAATTCCTCCCACCACCAGCTAATAATAATCAGCTACCCAAAGGCCAGTAAAAGGGTGTCCAATTATTACTGTGCAATATTATTACCAATTGGTAAGTGTGACTAAACAGTCTTAAGGCTTATTAGAGTTGTTTTGTACAATAAACTCTATAATGCAGTATACTTAACTTATCTCAACACAAACCAGCCACAGTTAAAAGGTTTTAAAAATATTTAATAATAAATACTAAAAACACAAGACAATACTACTACACCACAGTGCTATTCAAGAGTTCAGAGATCACACAGAAACTTAAAATAATTCAGTAGTACAGTTCTGACATAAGAGAAAAACACTTAGTCTAATCTTTTCTAATTCATAGCTATTGCTACAAAAACATACCTCTAAAGTAACTTACTTACATAGAGCATTAGGCAGTGCTGAGTTGGATAGTCAGACAAAAATGCTTACAGTCTCTCTCTGAGCAATAGTTTTTAAAATCACTAACAAACATTTCCGCTGGGCCCTCCCAGATTACATCATTTTTGACACTTAGCCTGGGGTTCCCAGGCCAACATGCTACATTATTTAGCAACCTAACCCCTGCTCAGGAAGCTACAACAATAAAAGACATTTCACATGTACACTCTAGTAATTATTCCTTAAGTTAAAACAATAGAAAGAATGTGCTAGCCCAGACATACAGACTCTGAGCTCTAGAGATCAAGGATAGATTTGAAATAATTTTAACTTCAAAATAAAGATTTGAAATGCTTGCCTTAGTTTTCCTTACAGCAGATGGCAATGTTGCTACAATCTTTTTTGCTAAATAATTTTTATTTTTTTTTGTTTGTAGACAAATTATGATACAGTAAATTTTAAATTACAATTCAAAATAAAAGAAAATAGTTAATAACCATAACAATATGTACAATATTTACAGGTGGTCCAATGAAAATGATTAACCAATAAGGTTATAAAAAGGAATAATCTCATAGAACTAGTATAACCTTTACTGGCATATATTCACATAAGTTCATCTTAGTTTATGGCATTTCAATTTCATGTAGAAGAAATTCTGTCCTTTTGTAATGTGTCTATAAGTATTAAGATTTTATTCCAAGGATTGTCTGTCCAACGTCTGGGGAAAATTCTTTCTTCTTTGACTTGTATTTCTTTCTGTGCAGATTCCTTTAATAGAGATATGAAGTCTTCATAACTTGGAGGAACAGTGGATTTCCATTTTCTTGTTATACATTTTCTGGCTACAGCCAGAATAGACCATAAAAGATATTGATCACTTTTACTCATAGTTACTGAATCATCTACATTCAAAAAAATTAAAGATTTTGTTAGAACAAATTTATCATTATAAATGGCTTGAAGAAATCTATTAATATCTTCCCAGAATTTTTTTATGCAATCATAAAATATATGTATCCAATCTGCCTTACAGTTTACAGTACATCTCCAGCATGTGGGCTTATGGGCAGGGTCAAATTTGGCTATTTTATATGGTGTATAAAAGGCTCTATGTAAAAATTTCCAAGTGAAGATTTTCCATATCTGGAAGTTTGATGTTAGCTTAACTGACAACAAAAGGTCATTTATGTCTTCAGATGATAAATTTATTGTCAAGTCCTTTGTTAAGATGTTCACAACATTTTGACCTATTTTGGTTTTATACACTATTAAAATTTTGTATAATTTAGATATAGAAATTAGCTTATTATGATTTCCATAAATCGATTCTTGCATATATTTTATGAACTTCGGTATAGTATTAAAGCTTGAACCATTAATAATTCTACATAAATTACTTGCATATTGTAGTATTTTTTGAAGTTCTGTTCTGTCTATTTCAGATATACTAAACTCATTTATTACTTGTTGGGTGGTTAAAGTACTGTGATTATTTAAGCATTGAAACCAGTAAATAAAGTTTTTGGATTCCCAATTAATGAGTATTTTTTCTTGGATTTTTTCTTTAAAATTCTTTGATGTTTTAAATGGTATTAAGAGATCGAACCATAATTTTATTTCTGGATTTGTAATTATAAATTTTCTAAATAGATTATAAATATTATTCAGTTATGATAAATTAGTGGGCTTCGTTGTTTTATTTTGTAAGCTATGACATAGTACATGCCAAAATATGTTGTTATAATTCTACAACTCCATATTTTTTAATATTTTGTTTTCATTTAAGAAGAAAGTTAAATCTAAAATTTTCCATGCGGATGAATAATTTGGATTTACCCAATTTAGTATAAGTTTAATGATGGAAGCTTTAATATACGTTTCTATGTCTGGAAATTTAATTCCTCCCAAGTCCCAGGGTCTAATATGATGTGAGAATGCAATTCTATTATTTTTTGGATACCAAAGAAAATCCATTAAACGTTTCTGTATTGTCTTTATAACTTTTCTATCTGGTAAAATAGGGATTGCTAATGCTATATAGTTTTTTATTTGTGGTAGTAATATCACTTTTATTAACTGTAACCTATCTTCCAAGTTTAACATTAATTTATTCCAGCTATTAACTTGTTTTTGAATTAAATTTTGGATTTTATTATAATTTAAGGTCGTGGTAGTATCTATGTTCTCAGATATAAGATTTCCTAGATATTCTAGTGAAGAAACCTTTTCTCCAATTATTTGATATTTATTCAGATGCAAGTCATCTATTTTATTTAGAAGTATATGTTTTGATTTGGATTTATTGAAACAAAGACCTGAAATGGAAAAAAAATCTTCTACTTGTCTCTCTAATTCTTGCATGGACTCTTCATTCGGTCTTAAAGTCAGCAATATATCGTCAGCAAATAACATGATTTTAGAATTAAATTTATTGTAAAAGTTAATTCCTTCTATTTTTAGATCACTTCGTATTGCAGACGCAAATAATTATATCGCCAGGGCAAACAGGATGGGAGACATAGGGCAACCTTGCTTAGAGCCTTTAGTTATTTTGAAAGCTTCTGAGGTAAATGGGCCTATTTTTACATAAGCCAGCTTGTCTTTATATATATTCTTTATTAAATTTATGAAGTTTAATGGGAATTCAAAGAGTTCCAAAATTTTAAATAGATACTTCCAGTTTACCGAATCAAATGCTTTCTCTATATCTAATGTGATTATAAGAGCTTCTGAATTGTCTCTGTTCAAAGCTTCTATAATGGTTAAAATTCTCTGAATATTGTCATATGTGTGTCTTCCAAATATAAAGCCTGTTTGGTCTTCATTTATGACTTTAGTCAGGGATTTCTTAATTCTATTTACTAAAATAGACATAAAGATTTTATAATCATTATTAAGCAGAAAGATAGGTCTATATGAACTACTATGGGATGGATCGCTTTTATCTTTTTTTATAGGGGTAACTAGTGAATATTTCCAGGATGGTGGAGTAATCATTTGAGTTTGAATATCATTTAGCATGTTATGAAGTAGAGAAATTGCTGAATTTGGAAAAATGTTATATAATTCCATTATTATTCCATCCATTCCTGGTTATTTGTTGTTTTTACTTACTTTAATTATATCTTTTATTTATTTTATGGAGATATGCTTGTCCAATTCTACTTTTAATTGGTCAGGTAGTTTTTTTATTAAGGAACTATTAAATTTCCGATCTGAAAATAAAATATTATTATCATTATTTCCATAATGCTTAGCATAATAGAACTTAAAAGCTTCAAGAATATCATTCACATCAGATACATTTTTTTCCCTTTTCCTTCATGTATTATATTTGTGATGTTATTTTCTAAGTTCTGCTTTTTAATTCTCATTGCTAAATTATGTAAGTGTTTTGGAGAAGTTGACATTGAAGCGAATTTTAGTTTTTCCAAAGCTAGATTTGTTTTATGAGTGAGGAATTCATTGTATTTTTTATTTAAATCTATAATTTCTTTTTTTTTTTTCCCTGAGAATCTATTACATCATACGAACTTGTATTTATTTCTGTTATTCATTTTTGTATGTTATGCAATTTAGATTCCCATTCCTTTGTTTTATTTTTAAACCATCCTATAATCTTGTCATACAAAAAAGCCTTGAGTGTATCCCAAGTTATTATATTATTTGTATTGTTAATAGGATTTGTTTCTAAGAAATATTTGATTTCTGAATGTAGCCAAGGTTTAAACTCTTTTAATTTAAGGATGTAAGCTGGTATTCTAGTTATAGTGTTTAACCTTTTGAAATCAATTTGTAGTTTAAGAATTAAGGCATTATGGTCTGAAAGGGGACATGGGATAATAGAAAATTTTGTTATCCTACTGTTTAAATCAGAGGAGACCAATATTTTATCTATTCTTGTTTTAGTATTAAAGCGATAATCGCTATGTGTGTAACTTAATGAGTTAGAATCTTTAAACTTAAATGTATCTATTAGATTTAAGCTTTCTAACCATCTCTTGAAATATTTACCTACGGGTGTGAGACGTAACTTTCTTTTATTAGTTGTTTCAGAGTTATCTAGAATACAATTGAAATCTCCCCCCATTGTTATCATACCTTTATTTACTTTGTTAATTAATTCTATGTGTAATTTAACTGTAGACAATCCTATTCCAGGAATCCATTTATTAAAGTCCAAATTCTATTTTGATATTTTATTATTACAATTGATATTAACCCTTCTTTATCTTTGTGTTTGTAAATGATCTGAGGAATAACTACACTTTTTTTTCCATAAAATTATAACTCCTCTTGTTATTTTTTTGTAAAGGGAGTGAGAAAGAATTAGATAGTCACTAGGTTTCCATGTGAAATTATCATCTCTTTTAAAATGAGATTCTTGTAGAAATATGATTTGTGCTTTTTGTAATTTCAAATATCTTAGAAAATTTGACCTTTTTATAGAATTATTTAAACCATTAATATTTATAGATAATAAAGTTGTGTCATTTTTTTAAAATACTTATTTGTACTTTTGGATTGTTTGTTCTTGAAATTTTGGTTTACTTTGGAAATTAATGTGTTTTGAGTATTAGATTTATCCTTTCTTTTAAAAGTTATTTTGAAATGAATATATTTATTTCTATTTATGCTCAAAAAAAGTTTCAAATTGGACCACCGAAAAATGAAAAAGCTGAAAAACATTGCGTTAACATAAATTGAATAAACAATTAATGATATTACCATTCTAAATCCCAAACATGAAGTGTCTAGCACCTCAAATCTGTTTGGACTTAAAAGTTCAAACAGATTTACCCTCAATAATAATAGTTGCATTAATGAGGAAATGTTGCTTTAAATTGAGCTCCTCAAAAAAAAAATGAAAACTAAAACCAGAGAACAAGATACACTTATTATGTAAATAACATATATACCTAGTCTGTGAAGTTTTGTTCATTACTAATTAGATTCTAAAATGAGATATTATTTCAAATTACAAACAATTTTAAATAAGACATTTGTTAATTACTTTAACAATATATTAGAGGTTCATTTTTCATTAACATTATGAAATTTTTGCAAATTACCAATTGTAAATAATATATTAGCAAATGTCAGTTCATTAATTGTCATTAGTGATATTTAACATTGTTATTAATAATAAAAAGAAGTAGAGTGAGTATGATAGATAGATACTGTTTAAAATAAAAGAGATTTTTTACATATTTTAGATCTATATAAGGTATTACATCAGCATAGTGAAGTTAATTGACATATAGCTAACCACTTTATCAAAACCAATTAAAGTCTTTACAGACAATAATATTCATTTATAAGATTTAATATAATAACAGTTAGAATTAATGCAATATTTATAGTGCTTTACATTAAAGCATTTTCTCATTCTTCAGTCAATGTCAGTTTTATAACTCTGATAATTCCACAATCTAACATTAATAAAATGTGTAAAAAATTTCACTCCTAAATTACTTATATGTGATCTTTTGTAGTTCTGTTATTAGTAAGTTATTATTCATAAGATTTTCTCTATTAAGTTCAATTTAAAGATCACACATATCAGAATATTGACTTCTGCTTATCACAAATGTAGTGAACGTCTGGTAACTAGTAAAAGGTCTCAACTTATATGTTAAAACTATAAAACAGAAAGGAGAAAGGTCAAAATTAGAATTATACTTGCAAAGGAAATCTACCTTGATAATGGTGCAATAGCACTCTTGTCCCATAACTAATCATTTATAATAAACATTTTACGTATAGTACTTCTTTTATACAATAACAAGTATGATAAAGCAATCTTTAGATAAATGAAAGCATAATTCCCAGTAAGCTGACACTCAGGATCTTCACCTTCCCTTTTCCTTCCCTCTTCTTCCATTTCTATACAACTTAACAGCTATAAGAAACTCATCCAACCCAGTGTCGGTTAGATATGTTCACACAGCACATGTATTATACTTTTACCAGACACTCACCCATTAAGACACAACAGTATTTAAATGATTCACTATCTTTCTTGTTATAATAGTGTTGTCTTCAAAGCAGATCTAATGCTATACTTGCATGAGATATTAACTGAGATTGATAATAAACCATACATTTTTAATAAAATGCGAAAGAATATATGAAGTGTGAGAATAATTGAAGCAAACGCTTCCTTTACTGTAATCAAAACAGCGGTGTTAAGGAAAGAACTCTGCAATAGTGCGTGTTTACACACCATCTTGTGATCAGTAACTTAAATTGCATCTAAACACGCTAGGATATATCGCGTGCTTATGAATGTGGACGGTGAACAACTTTTCAGACAAAAAAACTGAAAAAGCCGAGCAGAAGGCTTATGAATACTGCCCACCTTCAGATGATACTTTAATGTTCTAGATGCTTCCCAAAATGTTCACAAGTAATTCCATTTTATAATATTTTCATTAATATACTTTACATTAATTCAAATTAACAAGTTGTAAATGTGTACCTCTAAGCTACATAAAAGCATTCACCAAGAACAACAATATTTATTCAGGCAATGATAGCGCACTATTCTGGTAACTAAATACTTGTATATGGAAGAAACAACCGTGTTAGAGAGGAAAACTCTGCAATAGTGTGTATTTACACGCCATCTTCTGGCCAGTAACTTAAATTACATCTATGTACAGTTAAATATATCGTGTGCTATGTATGAAGTGGTGAACAACTTTTTAGATAAGGAAACTAAAAATAACTGAGCAGAAGGCTCGTGGATGTTTTTTTTTTTACTTTCAAATAATACAGTAATATACTGAATACATCTAAAATGTTCATGAGCGATTCTATTGTATAACATTTTTATCACAATACTCTACATCAAACTAAATCAATGAATTTTGAATGTGCACTTTTTAATAAATTGTTATTTTGCACTGTTCTAGTAACCAAATACTTGTATAGAAAAGAAATAGCAGTGTTAAAGAAGAAAACTCTGTGATAGTGTGTATTTACATGCCATCTTCTGGCCAGTAACTTAAATTACATCTATGTATAATTAAATATATCACGTGCTATGTGTGAAGTGGTGAACAACTTTTTAGATAAGGAAACTAAAAATAACTGAGCAGAAGGCTCGTGGATGTTTTTTACTTTCAAATAATACAGTAATATACTGAATACATCCAAAATGTTCATGAGTGATTCTATTGTATAACATTTTTATCACAATACTCTACATCAAATTAAATCAATGAATTTTGAATGTGCACTTTTAAATAAATTATTATTTTGCACTATTCTAGTAACCAAACACTTGTATAGAAAAGAGACAGCAGTGTTAAAAAGGAAAACTCTGCAATAGTGTGCATTTATACGCTGTCTTCTGGCCAGTAACTTAAATTACATCCATGTACAGTTAAATATGTCACGTGCTATGTATGAAGCGGTGAACAACTTTTTAGATAGGGAAACTAAAAATAACTGAGCAGAAGGTTCGTGGATGTTTTTTTACTTTCAAATAATACAGTACTATACTGAATACATCTAAAATGTTCATGAGTGATTTTATTGTATAACATTTTTATCACAATACTCTACATCAAAATAAATCAATGAATTTTGAATGTGCACTTTAAAATAACATAAATGTGATTACTAAAAATGATAATATTTATTCAGGCATTGAAAGTGCCTTAATTTATCAACTGAGTAGTTGTAAAGAGAAAACCAATTAAAATGGCAGTTTATATTAAAAGCTTAGTGACAAAATAAAAAGAATGTCTAGTAGACTTCATTGGTTATTGTTTTCAAATATTTAGAGAATAAGTATTTAGAGAATAAGTATTTAGAGAATAAGTAAATAGAGAATAAGTATTTAGAGAATAAGTAAATAGAGAATAAGTATATACTTCAGGGCTTTAATAAGTTATTAATTAGTACTAACATTTAAGTATTATATTAAACTAAACAATTAAGTATGAAAAGAAAAAAAAAAGAACTGCTTTATACTAGTGTATTAAAGAGTTTAGTTTTAATATATTATAATCATACCTTAGTTGATACTTTGAGAGAAATAGTATCATCAGAGTTCTTTTTGTCAGTCTTTTGTTTCTTTTTTTCTCTTGCCTCTGACCAAATATTTTTTCCTGGAGCCCTTTTTAAAGAAGATGAATTTAACCAGTCCATTTCTTCAGGTAGTGGAATTATGTTATTATTCTTTATGAAAGATGTGGCTTCCTCTTTGCTATTGAATGTTCTCATGTCATTGTTATATTGGATTCTTATTTTGGCTGGAAAAGAGAGCTGCGCTTTGATTTTATGTTGTTTTAAAAGTTTTCCTAATGGCCATGTTTTCTTCCTTATATCCAGAACTCGTGTTAAATAGTCATTATCAAATCTTAATAATGACTGTTTATACATAACAGGACTTTTCCTCCATGCAGATCTCAGTATAAGCTCTTTATCCATAAAAGAAAGAAATTTAACTACTATGGATCTTGGAGCTGATTTAGAAGAAATAGAAAGTGGCTTACCGATAGCTCTGTGTGCCCTCTCTATCCCATAAGATAAGCCTTCTTTTAGTCCGAGAACTTCAGGAAACCAAGAGTTCAAGAATGAGATAATGTCGTCACCTTCGGATTTCTCTGGAAGACCAAAAATCCTTATGTTTGTCCTTCTTTCTCTATTCTCTATATCATCAACTTTATTTATTAACCAAGTGTTCTGTTGTAGCAGAAATTGAGTATGTAGTTCACTTTCTTTTAACCTCCCATCACCATCACTTAAGGAAGTCTCAATGTCTGATATTTTTGTTTGTTGCTGTTGTAAGATTTCTTTAAAAACTTCTGTTTGTTTTTGGCAGTTATCTTTAAGACTTTCTAGATTTTCAGTAAATCTGTCCATTTTTAGCGATAAGTCCAGCAAAGTAGCAGATATCTGTTGCATCTCTTTTTTTTATAATAGAGTCTGAGTGTGAATTCTTGGAGTTACTCATCTTCAAACAGTTTGGAATGTCCTCTGTAGTATTTGACAGGAAAATTTCAGAATTTTTTCTTCAAAATTGGTAGTTTTGTCATAAATTACTTCATCTTCGATATTTACCCAAAATTTTTTAAATATATTTAGTTTTTCCTGTATTTTCTAGTATGAGTATGAAGAGCTCAAAATCAAGCTGCTCTCAGTTAGCCATTAGGCTCCGCCCCTATGTTGCTACAATCTTGAAATTCAACATTTTACAGTATTTTCTTTTATTTAAGAAACAAGCCTGTATTTTACTTTTATATTTACAAATGACAGTTATGTACCAAATTCTATTTGACTAGGCTGGCAGCCTTCACCCATCTTTACCCAATCTTCACATATGCAATTAGAAGTTTTCACTTGATTAAACTATGCTGCACACCACGGCACTATGTGTGGTATTGCTCACTGGAATAGGGCCATTAAATTATGCTAATTATACTCCATACAGATGGAATGGATTACAGTTAGCCAATTGCACATTCTGCACCTACAGCAGAGCTGTATAAAGTATGCATACATCCTACATTCTGATTTTTCCCTGATACTCTGGACCACTTAAAGTAGAGACTTGGGAATGTTAACTGAGATAGCTCTAGGGACTGCTGTAGGTCAGCTATATCTGTATGTGCTAGATGCTGAAGTCAATGCTGCCTCTGACAATAGGCCTAGACACAGAAGGAGAAGAGTGTTCCGACCCAGGCTAACCTTCCAGGAGCTACCTGAGCTGGAGATTGTAGAGTGCTACAGGGTAGACAGGGACATACTACAAGAACTCAGTGAATTCTGTTGCCCTCAGTTTAGACCCAGAGCCAACAGAGGGGAACCCATCCCATTGGAAACAAAGGAATGTGTAGGCCTTAGAGTACTAGTTACAGGTACTTTCCAAAGATCATCTGGGGACATGATGGGGGTCTCACGGCCATCTGCATCCAGGGTACTCCACCAGTTTCTGGACGTCATGCTGCCACATGGCAGTGAGTACATTTCTTTTTCTCTCACCGCTGAGGTGAGGGCTAGCAATATACAACAGTTCTACCATGTAACACACTATCCTGAAGAACTGGGTGCCAGAGATTGCACTCATGTGCACATCAAGGCACCAACCAGTGAAGAAGGTAGAAACTATGCCAGCCACAAGGTGTATCATGCCATCAACTGCCAGGTCATCTGCGATGCCCAGGGGGTTATCATGAATGTGTGTGCCCTGGCAGTTATCACAACTCCCATATCTGGCATGCATCAGAGCTGTACCAGATGTTTGCTAGGGGGGATATCCCACATGACCATTTACTGGGGAATGTTGACTATGCCCTGGAACTGTGGATGATGACACCCATCAGAAATGCACAACCACCCATGGAAGAATGCCATAATGAGGCACACACACAAACTAGAAGCATCATAGAACATGTGTTTGGACTTCTGAAGTAACGGTTCCTGTGCTTCAATATATCTGGTAGAGCCCTGCAGTACTCTCCAGCCACGTGTGCACATATGTTCACAGTATGTGCTATGCTACACAATATGATCCTGCGGAAACAGCTACAGCAGTGTCAGTAAAGGGAAGGGACACAGAGCCCCCACTAGTGCCTACATCACCACAACCACAGTCTCAGGAGGACTCGGAGGAGGAACCCCCATCTTTTGTCCCAGTAAGCAGATGTAGGCATGCTCAGTATGCCCTGTCTTTGGCTAAGAGGCAACAAATAGTGCATTCACTGGCAGCCTAGGGACCTAGAGGCTGACACCCTACTCCTACTTACATACATGTATTAAAAATGATGCCAGGCAATCCACACAACTTGCACCTATCCAGGTATCAGGTGTGTACTGCTTACATCAGACAAAGTCAGCCCTGACATACAGTTCTGTCAACTGCTGCATTTGCAAGGTATGTCTCTAACCTACACAGCACTTGAAAGGATTACTTTGAAATGGTATTGTATGTATGGATTTTCTGCATTAATGCAAGCAGATATAGTGGGCTATTTGGACAAAAGTAGCATCCACATGGGAGTATAGATAACCAGTCCACTAGTATGTGTTCCTTAATCTTCACTAGGCTTCATGGTTGGAATATTCACTACATCAGTCAAGGGAGATGTTAAACAGAGGGTAACATGATATGTGGACGTTTGTGTATCCCAACAGTGATGTTGCCCCCCCCCCCACCCCTAGCACAGCAGTGTTCCCATATATCTGCTTTAATTATAACTCATCAATGGTATATCAACAGGCCAGGCAATCTCAAGGCAGTAACATAGCAATTACTCATACATTTCTATGTCTTATGTAACCCAGGAATAACAATGTACATATGTATGCTGCTGACTGTCATGAATGAGTCCTCTCTGTCTGGCAACTTGTGTGGCTCAGTGGACTAGGGGAGTTAATATTGGTGATGGTGTTGATGGATCTAATCTGGAAGTATCCACATATTTTGGATGTGAGGTATTATTATGGATCTAGGACTATTGAACGAAAGTTCATTAGTCCGAATCCACAATCACCAAGCACACTTTCACGAAAGCGCTTTCACTGAAAAAGCGCTTTCATTAAAGTGTGTTAAACAAAAAAAAAAACATTTAATTAACATTTTTGCTGGGAGCCAAGTCCCCATGCACCCCAGCCCCCCCACCCCCTTACTTTAATATTCTCAATCTGAGATTGCACTACAGTGGGGAAAAGGAAATTTTCTCTTATCTGCACCATAGTATGACCTCTACAACAGGCATACTTATGTGAAAGTATATCTTCGGTGAAAAGTACTTTCGCGTAAGTATGCCCGACCGATAGTGATTTGGTGATGTTGTTCGGTGATCCATACGGATCCCATTATTATATGTTTGCTTGTTACAGACTGTCAGTCTGTGTGTGGTGTAACATTATTACCCTGTGTCACATATTAATTACAACAGACAGCTTGAGAATGCCATGAACATTTTGAGTGAAGTGCAGTACTGCAGTAACAGGGACAGATGTAATTGTCTGCAACATACAAAGCCCAGAATGGAGTACAGGTAGGTGTGGGCTGGATTCACTTTATAAGTACTGACAATCACACTGGGCATGTTTATACACTTAGTTAAAAATGAGCACAATTCTATTGCCCCTGAATCAAAATGGCCTACCAGTTATACATATGTGTATACGGGTCTAGGACTATTCACTGAAAGCACATTTCACTGAAACACATTTGACTGCACAATTCACTGAAAGCTCAATTCACAGAAAACACAATTCACTGAAACACATTTCACTGAAAGTTATATATGGCCTTTTCCCCACTGTAGTGTGACCCTGGAGTTAGAATATATAGTAAGGGTGGGTATGGGGGGCATTGCTTCCACCTATTTTAAATATTTTGAACTATACACATGGATACTTGCAATTGCAATAAATTACTCATTTCTAAACTTAATATATATCCAAACTATGTGGAGAGCTATGCCCCCACACCACCCTTACTATATATACTAAGTCGCACTACAGTGGGGAAAAGGCCATATATAACTTTCAGTGAAATGTGTTTCAGTGACTTGTGTTTTCAGTGAATTGAGCTTTCAGTGAATTTTGCACAGTCAAATGTGTTTCAGTGAAATGTGCTTTCAGTGAATAGTCCTAGACCCGTGTATACATACATACATACATACAGATATGTAGATATAGCCCTCTGTCACTGTCTGTCTCTCACATTGATGGTATATCTATCTGCATGTATTTACAAATACATATATATCTATATATACCTACATATATATAGATATAAACATACATCTCAGTCTCTCCATCTCCATATATCTACGTAACACATATACAAACACACACACACACACACACACACACACACACACACACACACACACACAGACACACACACACACACCTATATTTATATATACATCCCTGTTACATGCATAAATATGTGTGTGGATGTCTATATTGTCCTACATACCCTAATAATGATGAGCAAATCTGCACTATCACACATCTATAATACTGCTTAAAGGATCCATAGTAAGGGATCAACAATACATAATGCCCTTACCTACAGAACCTGTGCCTGCTGGATGTCACCACACATAAAGCGACAGATGAGCAGGTGGTGTAATGTATATTGTTGGCTATGCATGCATAGACAGGGCACATTGTTCCTGCCCACAGGCTTGCCCGTCCAAGTGCAAATAGCCACATATGGCTATACTTTTAACTGTAGATACGTAGCTAGGATAAATAAAATTTATCTGACTGCTAGGATACTACAGGCTGATAACAGTACAAAGCAATATTATTCTGCAGGCTAAAGATGCTGTTCAGCACAAGCCTAGTTTGAGTAATCCACAAGTAGTCTGCTGGCAATTACATATAAAATAGATGTCAGTTGTGGCGTGAAGGATAAGCACTATGATTTGTAGTGTGTAAGACTTGAGAGGTAGGAGTTATAATCTCATCCCAGGACACTTGGTGTGTGTGCATGGGTATCTTCCTGCAAAACAACTGAGAATTCCTCATTGGCTATTTAACTGCTACCAATCTGCCCTCTTCTACAAAGCCTGATGATGGCATCTACTTTATGACTACCAGTTGCCATTGTAATATCAAACTTAAGCTGTTGTATGTGTGATAAGTGCTGTGATCTTTAGTGTGCAAGACTAGATATGTAGGCATTCTAATCTTACTCCAGGACACTTGCTCTTTGTGGATGTCTGTATGGTGTGAATATAATCAAATTGGAAAGAGGTAGGGTTTTGCAGTATTTTATTTCTAGCAGGTGATGTGAGCCTCCGAAATGCCTGAGCACAACTAGTTCTGCTGATGTCATCAAGCACAATATGTCCTAAGGAGATAGTAATAGCAGATGTGAAATGTGTCACATGCATCATGTACTATGATCTGTAGGGTGCACCATTTGATAAGTAAGTGTTCTAATCTACATACAGCTAACTTGCACTATGTATATGCCATGTTCTGGAAGCAGTAATTGGAAGTGGTGCTATCCTCAATGTAGCCAGGTTTGTGCGTGTGGCTGTTAGAACATTTTACATCAGCTTATGAAACCATAGGACATTTGAACTTCACTAACATAATGGCCATACTGCCCTCACAGTCCTAGACAACTTTATACCCATATGTACATGATCAGCACATATTTCCCCAGTCCAGGAGGAAGACAGGCAAAAACCCAGTGGTGAAATGGCGGTCACATAGCCAATCATACAGATGATATGTGATGAGGTGCACTGAGGTGCTCCGTTTGCCATTAGGCAGGGTTCTGTTTTAACGGTGTGTTAAAGTCACCTAGACAGATCTCTCCCACCAGCATGCATTATTAATGTAACATACTAGGTTAATGCCCTTAGAGTGATTAATCCATCTACCATGTCTCCTACAGATATGCAGCATTTACAATCCAGCAGGGTTACATGTTGCCCATATGCAAAGCAGAGACCACCTATGAGTAGTCTATATGCCAAAGGCTACAATGATATTGATTTCAGATGATCCCTATTGAACAGATACTGAAGATGTGAAGTTCCCTTGTGAGGGACCAAACTGTTGTGTGCAATTGCCAGTCGTGCTTGGGATGGTACATTACCCAATGGCCATTGCATTCAGATATTGGAATGCTGATGGAAGAGTACATGGAGGTTATGAATATGTCAATTACAGGTGCCTGTGCCCTCAGTTATGGCATATGATTTCCATCATACCACTGGGGAGACATGGTGATCTATTGCACATTAGGCATAAACATGTGCGGCTAGGCCTGTGTGCCCAACTGTATCACCCCTGAAGTATGTACATCATATGTTGCGACTGATGTGGTACTTGTCAGGTATATAGGTGTTATTGATGAAAATGATACATATATTTGCATGGCGTATTTGGCCATTAGTATGTCAACATGCATTTGTTCATTGATACCCTCTTGTAGGATATTGACATAATTCACAGACTCCATGAGTGCTCACAGTTTGAAGGCATCAGCCAACATTGTTAGCCACAGACATTCAGTATTCACTTGCAGCATGGTTAAATGGATTCCAAGCAGTAGAGGACCCAGGACAGAGCCCTGTTGAACACTGCTGCTCCCAGATCAGTTATTGGAGGCAGATTTCCCTATGTTGAGCATGTGTGTCATCAATGGGCCACTTAGTGACCCCTACAATGATATTATCGTGGATGCCTAAGGGGTTGCTTTTGTAAATGATGCCTTAGTGGGGTATATAGTCAGATGGCTTGGCCAAGTCCAGGGGGTTATATGCCCCGATGTCTCCTCACCCAGGTCCTTGGTGACTGCCTCAGAAATGTCCATGTTTAACAGTCATGATTTCCCTGTCAGACATCAAAACTGTGTACAGTCAACTGTGTGTAGATCACATATATGTGTGCTGATCAGCTCCGTGATGATTCGCCCTATGAGCATACAGATATAGACACTCAGGCAAAGAGGTCTATAGTTCTGGTGGTCAGTGGATGCACTACCTTTATGCAAGAGTATAACAATTGCTGTTATCCAGTCTGCTGGGGTGCAGCCAGTGGTTTCAGTATGATTGCAAGGTGTTCCCAATGGTGTTAGTAATCCTTATCAGATCCCATGTAGGACACAGCCTGGGATGTTAGCATGTCCAATAGATGCTGTGTATCACCCGTAGAGAGGCCAGTTATGACCTGCTCTGTAGATATGAAAGGTATAGGACAGGTTGTAGGAATGTCATGTGGCACGTGTGGTGGAGACAGGAGAGTGAAACTGATGCAGAACCTGTGGGACTTCAGGTTACCTATGAGGACAGACCAATTATATGTGGCATCATTATGTATGAATTCACTGACAATGTAGGCCTTTCCTTTGAGGTTACACATGTAACTACACTGTGAGTTGTAATTCTGCTTTGTGTGGGTTGCTAATTTTGTCACTTACCATGTCTACACGATGTCACAACAACACTATGCTTGTTTTAGCTGAGAAGGTTGTGCCTCCATTTTAGAGCGGCACCCTCATCCCAACTGTCACACAGCAATGTCCACCTCTTATTGTACAGCCTGCTAATGGCAGCTGTCCATGAGGCAGGTTTGCTGTGCCATGAGGATCCTATGTTCCTCCTGTTAGCTACAACTGAGTCCATGCAGTGGTAATGTTGCTTGCTTAATGCATGGGTGTAAACCTCTGCATACTTGCCTGTTTCATCTGAGGGGGGAGGTGCAGTCAAGCTATGTAAACCATCCCAGAAGAGGTAATAAATTGCTTTGTCGAAATATATGCCTGTATTGTCTGCAAGAGGGGGTTAGTTCTGGCAGTTTTTATGAGACTGATCTGTGGTCAAATCCCACCAGGAAGGATCTCCTGGGGGCTGCAGTGGTTACCAATATTGGTAAAAACATGATGCATTATATTGGTTCCCCTTATGTGGATGTCACGGCACTGCTCCAGGGCATTTTAGTTAAGGACATGGACTAACCTTTGGGCAAATAAGCTGCAGCATGACTAAGCAGCACAGTTGGTGGTCACTTAATGCCACCCTAAACCATGGAGTAATGATATATCTTTATAGACACACGTATATCCAAATACACACAACTGGTGTGTGGAATCATGGAGCTGCTCCTGTAGCCAGTAATTGCTAGATTATGTGCCCTTCCAGTGGTGAATGGCACCTGCAGTGTCTCTGGGAAATCACAGTGTTCCAGTAAATCTGTATGTGTAGCTATCCTTAATGAGATGTATACACTACCTGCATTACCTTGTACACTGTCATTGTGAGGTGGAAGGGTGTGTAGTCTGATATGGCTGTGGTGCTGTCCACAGCTTTGAACCAGATATCCTTGACTGCACACATGTCTGCATATTCCAAGGTGTGGACACCTTCCACAGAGTGGGGTTCAGTGTTGCCATTTCCAGGTCATAGCAGCATAACCATACTGTTGTTTAAAGGTATAGTGTTCTCATTGCAAAGTTTTCCCTCCAAGCAGTGCATCTAAGATCCATTGTGGGGGTGTCAGCAGCCTTGACTGGTACTCCAAATCTCAGGGGTGAGAGATGAAGACCATCACTGTTAAAGCATTGATGTCTGTTGAGCAAGGCATCCCAGGCACATATGTAGTAAATCCCCTTACAAGGACACCAAATGCTAAGGCAATTAATGACTTCCATCACTTTCCATGTGTATGGTGCCATCATCCTAGGTGAGGGTCAACTGAAGCTGAAAGGTATGTGCACACCCAAGAGAGACACGGAGTGGCTAAGCCCATTCCTGTGTCTGCATACAGTCTGGTGACATATATCCCTAGTCGTACACACCTGCAGGAACTATGATGTCAACATAATGTTAAGTTATATTCCTTGATTTTCAGCAATTTGTGATATGGCACATGGTGTCAACCCACAGACAGTTAACTGTGATCTTTCCCATATGTAGTCTGTTGACAGAGACATCAATGTGTCTCGCAATGTAATCAACTATGACTAAAAGGTGTGATTTTTGTGTTTTGCCTCAGGTGTTTTACCAGTGAGAGAATGATGTGTGCAGTATTATGTGTACTGTGCTGTCAAGAGACAGGATTTTCTGAGGTGTCAGCTGTTTGTGAACATATCTGGTAAGCAGTTGCACACATGCAGGTATGTGTGATGTGGGTGTAGGTGGTGCAGGATGTGAGCTGTGCATGTTGGCAAAATGCTCATTGACATATGTAATGACTGACATATGTAGTGAGTGCTGATGGAGACACCATAGCAGCAAGGATTGAAATGCAGCCGCATATGTCACACATTGTGTAACACTACACCATATATGTAATGGACACAGGAAATTTGTAGATGGACCATCTCCATCACCACAGCTTGTAGATGTGTTAGCTCCTCAAACGCTGGTGACATTTATCAAGGGTATCAGACCTTTTCATAGATTAGGCATGCATGAGTAGGCTGGATGACACAATTGATCTTGTTAACCTGTTATTCACATAAGAACCTATGGAGCCATGCACCTAATTTTGTACCTTGTTGATGACATATTTTTTTCTGTGCTGACATTCCATCCTGCTCTCTGATGTTTATGAGTTTAATGCCACTGTATATCCACAGATGTCCCCTACAGACTCCTGAAACTGAAACATAAACAGGCCCATGACACACCTTTCATTGTGTAAGTATACAGCCATCACATCATACGACATAAGGTACATAAAATTATGTGGCTTACTCATTACAAATGTCATCATACAGTCTCTGTCAGTGACCAGTACAATTAGCATGGCAAAGTAACATTGCGTTACACATTTGCATATTAATTTATATAGTCACCCTGTGCATCAGACACATAGATTCATTAACTTGCATCAATGATGAGGATGGCAGGGATGTGGCACTTGCACAAGGTGTTGTGTAGGGGTGCAAGAAGCCTAGGCTGACCCAATGGGTTGAAAATAGGTGTGTGAGTCAGGGAGGGAAGCAAGCAAGATGGACCATGGAAATGTGCTGTGTTTGTCTATAGGTGACCTGAATTTGACAGTGGTGTGTGAGTGAACACAGTCAAGCTCAGTGCTAGCCTTACATGGATGTATGTTGGACACCTGTGAACCGTACATGGTAGAGCTGACAGTTCACTGTCTCTTCCCTCGAACACGGGAAGTGGCTCTGGATGTACTGAAACTACAGGAGCATGATTGTGCATGGCCACGAGGACTCTCAGCAGATGGGGTTACTGACCTAGATCCATGAGTCTGACACTCAACTCCAAACAGACATTCCAGCACAAACAATGTGCATTCCAAGACACATATTCTGTGATCTGTCTCAGACCACCTTCTTTCCACTGCATCAGTGAACTGCACAGTTGACACATATGTCAATCTGTAATGTCCAGATAATAATGTCACATCTATCAGTGTGGTCACACATACAATGCATAGGTATGACTCTAACATGTGTACAGTCAGAAAAATATGTGCAGTTGGCAATCATGCTCAATCATGCTAATAGTACAGCAATCTAGGCAGCAGGCCTGGGCTGACACTTTAAGGAATATATCGCTGTACATCTACATATGTAACAAAACAGTGTCATGCTTACCTGGAGCAGGACCATGGCTTTGTCCCATACCTGATGGACCTGTGAAAAGTTGAGGGGAGGAAATGTAAGTACCACTGCATGTTGCACTATATCAAGGTAATACATCCATATAGGTCACATTTACAGAAGCTACTGTGTTAGTTGGTATTTTGATCAAAATCCAAGTATGTGATTCAAACTGCAGTTAAACCCCTAACCCCCCCAAAAAAACAAAGACCTAGCACCCAAGTAACAGCATGTACACCCTGACACAGTGAATGCTATGGTATGCCAATGCTGATAAAACTAGCCTTAACTGGACGGTCCTCTACTGTGGCAACTGTGGCACCCACATCCATGATGTACGGTGTGATGGATACCTGTGAGCTGTCATGTATTCCTAGGTTCACCAGGAATTCCTCAGTGGCTGAGAGTGGTTGTTCTGCTGCAGAACCACCACCGGTGACACCACAATCCCTGGCTACATCTTCTGCTCTTCGGTATGCAGCATTATTCATGTCTGGTGCATGGTGTCTTACCTGCTCATATGTCCTGCTCTAATGACCTGTGGCATTCATGTCATGGACAAGGTCAGCCCATAGTGCTGACCGCTATTCCCTGTTTTGCCTCCCCCTGGACAGTAGGAGTTCATGGTTTTGTTGGAGGCCTTCCAGTATTATACCATTCTCAGCATCTGTGAAAGTTGCACTGTGTCTGGGATACATATTTCCTGAAAGACAACAAAATGGGAACATGTCAGGATCACATACGTGGAAGTACACAATGTAGAGATACAACATGAACATAATGGCTGGCAGTATCCAATGCTTGATCACACATGTCATATTCCACAGTTTGCAAACATAATAATCATGTGGGTACAACTAAGATACTAGGGATAGTCAACTATTCCTGTGTGTGCCACGACAGATACTGTTGTATGATCATAGACCCAACACTGGAGTCCATTGCAGTGTGTCCCTTAGGGACAACCCCCCAGATAATATGTCAGCACAAGAGTGATAAACAAATAGCAGTGTGCTTTTACAACCCCTATAAAGGGACAGTCCTATGAAAACAGTGTACCACATTGACAAAGAAATGCTGCCCTTGATGTATTGTACATCCTCTATAGGTGTAACAAATGTGGAGATAAGTGACATCTCATTATCACAGTTCTAAGAAAGGCTTAATGCTGTAACCCCCATTCATCCTAAGTATAAAAATGCATATGCATCATGTTGTCAACAAAAAGCTTACATACCTGATGGAATACAATACTCCTCTGTTGTCATGTGCAAATATATAATGTTTTTGACACTGCATTTACTGTGTGAAGAAAGTCTCATATAGATTTGTTCCCTGTAGCCAACTGTTTGCCTTTTTAACATGCTTATCATAACCAGGTGATTGCCTGTTAACCAATCTGTGGTTCAGAAATGCGTGCAAGGCTGTGCGCTCCTACTCTGCACTATCCTCTGATTTACCCTGTGTTATTGTACCTGGGTTGAATCACTATACTATTTTTACTAGGGTGCTCTCAAGCCTCCTGCCCTTGAAAGGTTCTGTACTTTGCCTTCCTCTACAACCTACTACCTCTGGACTCAAGGAACTATCCTCTGATTTACCCTGTGTTATTGTACCTGGGTTGAATCACTATACTATTTTTACTAGGGTGCTCTCAAGCCTCCTGCCCTTGAAAGGTTCTGTACTTTGCCTTCCTCTACAACCTACTACCTCTGGACTCAAGGAACTATCCTCTGATTTACCCTGTGTTATTGTACCTGGGTTGAATCACTATACTATTTTTACTAGGGTGCTCTCAAGCCTCCTGCCCTTGAAAGGTTCTGTACTTTGCCTTCCTCTACAACCTACTACCTCTGGACTCAAGGAACTATCCTCTGATTTACCCTGTGTTATTGTACCTGGGTTGAATCACTATACTATTTTACTAGGGTGCTCTCAAGCCTCCTGCCCTTGAAAGGTTCTGTACTTTGCCTTCCTCTACAACCTACTACCTCTGGACTCAAGGAACTATCCTCTGATTTACCCTGTGTTATTGTACCTGGGTTGAATCACTATACTATTTTTACTAGGGTGCTCTCAAGCCTCCTGCCCTTGAAAGGTTCTGTACTTTGCCTTCCTCTACAACCTACTACCTCTGGACTCAAGGAACTATCCTCTGATTTACCCTGTGTTATTGTACCTGGGTTGAATCACTATACTATTTTTACTAGGGTGCTCTCAAGCCTCCTGCCCTTGAAAGGTTCTGTACTTTGCCTTCCTCTACAACCTACTACCTCTGGACTCAAGGAAGTATGTCTGCCTATATCAAGATGTCAAAATTATAACCAAGTTTACAAATTTAAAAGAGCAAACCCTGCTAAGCTGTTTCGTTCTGCCCCCCAGCTAAGCTTGCCAGCAGCAACCCCCCCCCCCTTGTTCCTTTACTTCCTTCCTCCCTCTCTCTCTGGATTGCTACTCAGCCTGTGCCCCTTCTCCCTTTACTCTAGCCCGACTTCCAAAGCAGGGCCCCAGTGCATGTTGCTGCACTGCTGACTTTTGCCCACTAGATGTCACCACAACTCCATTTTTACTCTCCTTATTAGTCTTAATCTCTGCCTAACTCTTCATATCTCACCTTTCCTACTCCTTTCCTTCCTTTGACTTTTCCTCTTTACCCTCTCCTCCTTAGACTACCTTTCTCCTACCTTGACCTACCTAGCTTTTACTGATACTTTTTCTTCTCTCCTTGGTGTACCCCGCTCCGTTCGCCCTGCGGGCTCACTCCGCTCCCCTCCCTACCCCCAATTCCCACCCACCCCCAGGGGTCCTACTCTTATAGCTCTATAGCCACACCCCTATTACCTCCTATCCTATTGCTCTCCTTCCCGCCAAATTTTTACCTAGCCTTAACTCTCCTCTTCCACTCCCCCTTATCTTTCTTCACCTTCTTACCAAATTTCTTCAATTACCTTTCTCCATTGCTTACAATACTCTCCTTTTACATCCTCTTTCCTCTCCAGTCTTTCATTCATTCTTTATTCCCTATAAATTCCATTCTTATTTACCAACTGTGTTATACAAATTTACTACCTCCTCTCTTGCTTACCACACTCATTCTCTCTCCTTTGTACTTTCCTCCTTACTCCTCACTTCTCAGACTACTAAATTATGTCTCCTTACATACTAACTATGACTTTACTCTCATTCTTACTCATGACCACCCTTCTCTCAACATACTATCTCACCTTCTTTGAAATCTCACTTAACAACCACTTTATCTCCTCACAAAACACACTTGACTAGACTCACCTTCACATCTTTCTCTAATGTTAATTCCACCCCTAGCTATCACCTATCCAAATTCCACAGACTACATCACCTAACCTACCTCCTACAATCAAATAAAAACAAAACCCTAACAAATCAAAAGAGCAACTATTTAATTAAACTAGTTAATCCTCACCTACAGGATGGTGACATCCACCCCAACCCTGGCCCAACCTCACCTCCTTCCCAAAACTGCTCACCTAACCTCAATAATACCTTCCTCATAGGACACCTTAACATCCAAAGCATAAATAAGAAAATACCCTTCATCCATGCCCTCTTAGATATCCACTCATTTGACATTCTTTGCCTCTCTGAAACCTGGCTAAAACCAGGCACAAAAGACTCGGAGATTATTCCTCAAGGTTATAATATAGTCAGACATGACCGCTTAAAAGCAAAGGTGGTGGAGTAGCAATACTTTTCAAAATCAACTTAACATCTCTACTCAACCAGCATGCCCAATCCAAAATAGCAAAACAGAATCCATCATTATTAAACTCCAACTTAACACCAAAAAGCCATTTACATTATTTGTTTGTATCTTCCCCAGGTAATAACATTCCAATATTAGAAGACTTTCTAAGCTGGGTTTCTACCAACTAACCCCAAGAAACCATAATTCTTGGCGACGTTAACATAGACTGGAACACTATTAATGCAAACAATCCCTCCTCTCATATTAACCTACATGGCTTCTCACAAACTATTACCTCAACTACAAGAGTCAATAAGCCCAGCAAGAAAGAGAGTATATTAGACTGGATACTCACAAATAAAGTTAACAAACAGTATAAAGTAGGTACTATGCCCGACGACATTAGCGACCACTGCCTAACCTTCATTACTAGACAAAAATCAGAATATGTTAATCCCCCAAATACAAGGCTAATCCGATCTATCAAGCATTTTAACATAGACCTTTTTAAATCTGAACTGAGAGCATGCAATTGGAATTGCTTAAAATCACTTCCCCTGGAAGAGGCAGTATTATTCTTTAATAAAACATTCTTATCCATACTTGATTCACATGCTCCAGAACGTGCTATTAGAGTAAAGACCAAATCTGCCCCATGGCTGAAGGACAATACTAAAGAACTCATTCATGCTAGAAACAAAGCATGGACAAAATGGAGATGCGATAGACAAAACCCTGATTTAGTTAATTTCCGCCAACTTAGAAATCTAGCTAAAAAATCAATAATCTCTGACAAGAAAAACTTCTACTGTAAACTTCAGGAAACTCATATTAACAACTCTAAACAGTTCTGGTCATCAGTAAATAGACTTCTTTCCCCAGGAATGGCTAAAACTCCTTCCCTCTAAATGCTGACCCAGAAACCCTCTCCAGACTGCTAATGCTTTCAACTCTTTTTTCACTGAAACTATTCAATCCTTAGCCAAACAAATGAACTCTAACAACTCTTATATTCCAACTAACATAACAAACTCCTCCTACAACTTCTCTCTAAAACCTATATCTACTTCTTTCATCTACAGACTCATTCACAAACTGAAACCCTGTACCCCTTCTGCTGACAAGCTCCCTTCTCTTTTCCTTCAGAAAGCTGCCAAAGAAATTGCATATCCTATATCCTTACTTATCAACAGAACTATCCAAGAAGGAACCATCCCTAATATCTGGAAAGTCTCCTATATTATCCCACTACATAAAGGTGGTGACTCCCTTGACCTTTCCAACTTTAGACCAATTGCCCTTCTCTCACCCCTAGCAAAATCATGGAAAAATGTATTCATCAACAGCTGGTACACTATCTCTCTCTCCACTGCATAATAGCAAACTGCCAGCATGGGTTCAGACCCCACCACAGTACCACCACTGCCCTTCTTTCGCTTATAGATACTATCAACAAAAATCGAAACAACAATGCTCTCTTCCGCTCTTTTCATTGATCTCTCTAAAGCTTTACATGGTCAACCACACTCTCTTAATTAACATTCTTGCATCTCTCTCTTGTGATAAACTAGCCATTAATTGGTTTAGATCTTATCTTAACAACAGACAACAAGCAGTAATATGGGAAAACCATATCTCATCACTCTTACCCATTTCCATCGGAGTTCCCCAGGGCTCCATTCTTGGTCCACTTCTGTTCTCCCTCTTTATTAACGATCTTCAGACTGCAATCCCACAAGCAACCTGCATACAATACGCAGATGATTCCACCCTTATCTGATCAGCACCATCCTCTACTGAACTGAGCTCACTGACCCAAAATACCTTTAACACTGTAGAAACTTGGTTTTCCAGACGGTTTCTCCTACTAAATGCCAAAAAAACTAAACTCCTCCTCTTCTCCCCCAACACTCGGTCCCCCCCTTTAAACCTTACCATTTCCTCAAACAATGGCACTATCATCTCACCTGATCCAACTACAAAACTCTTAGGAATAACCATTGACAATAATCTCTCCTTCGATCAGCACATTAACAACACCATCAAGATTGTTAATAGAAAAATTGGATCCCTATATCGTATCAAACCTTTTCTAACCCCAGCAACTAGAACCAAAATTGCACAATCTCATCTCCTATCTTCTCTCCTATATGCTTCCCCCATTTATACAAACCTTAAGAAAATCAATCTTAACAAACTTGTAAATTGCTATAACAATATAGCTCGCTTCGCCACTACTAACCCCTTCAGGACCCACCATTGTATTAACTTAAAACAACTTGGCTGGCTTGAATTTCAAAACTACCTACTAATTACTCAACTCACTATAGCCCACAACATATTACACCAACCTGACAACACCCCAATACTCTCTCAACTTCTAATCCCTTACAACAATCTTAACTCACTTGGCCCTCTACTAAACTCATGACACAATCTATAAAGGTAAACAACACAGCAGGTGGTTCTCTATTCACTAACACAATAGGCAGAAGTTGGAATCTCTTACCTAGTGACTTAACTCTGACTACATCCCTGCCTCAATTCAAACAAAAAATTAAACTGTACTTCCAAAATCATTGGCTTTGTTCCTGCAGTACACCTGACTAACCATTTTCTCTTACTCTGTTTCTCCTCCTCTCTTGTCATCTCCACCTTTTTCATTTCTCATCCTCTTTCTGTTCTGATTTAAATATGTACATTTTATATTCAATTGCTAACATGACACTAACTGCATTTTGTAAATTTGTTTCTCTTTTGAATTTATCTTTCTTTCTTTGTGTTTTTATTAATTCCAATTTTTTTTTTCCTATATCTTAGAGTAATAGTTTTTTTATGTGCTGTACTTAGTATTTAGTGGAGCTTTTCTCCTCGGGCCTCTGCTGAAAATGGACATGTATCCAGCCAGACTAGCCCGGTCAACAAATGTAAAATAAAAATAAAATAAAATAATTGCAGTCAACACAGCTGATTTGTAGTGTCATCAGCCAATGACCTGCAAACACTGAGCAGGATATAAGGCCTTTATTTAGATTAGAAGCCCTTTCTGAATTGTTGTGCTGGACATTAATGGGCTGAGGTAACTACGTCATCACAGAGGTTAAGTCTGTAGCAGCTACTTGTGCATACACATGTGTGTGCTACAGGCTGCAGCTGCTGCTGCAGACAATAGGCATAGGCAGAGAGTGTGAACAATTTGGAGGACAACAAGCTGTAAGAGTAACTGTGGGAGCTGTGTCCACCTTTATTGTAGAGACAGAGCCAGAGTGAGTGCACCCCTTCTACTCAAATTAAGGTGTGTGTTTAAGGTATGTATGTTAGGCAACAGTATCACTAACAGAGTACTAGGCAACATGTTTGTTGTGTACTTCAGCAACATAGGGATTAAATACAAAATTAAGTCAACAATTTGGGCAACTCTCAGGCCATGTGTCATGGTACTCATTTGGAATGTGTATGCTAGCAGTCGTTGTTACTAGGAGGGGCTTCATATGTGTATGTCAGTTGTGCAGTTCTGCTAATCTGTAATGTGATTATGAAAGGATTGTGGGCTGTTGTCTGATATTAGTGAGCCTCATTTGCATTACCTGGGTTTAAATCCCGAATGCATATCAATGCATGACCTGATGCTGTATGCACTTGTAGTGTTGCTGTAGGGATATCTGTAGGCTTGTGAATTCCATCATTGAAATGCAGACATTTGAATTGGAATGCATTATGTGGATAACGAGTGCATGACTCAGTCATTAATTGCTGACTTCACAATAATGTAATTTAAATGCTACACACCACTGGATTTGAACCCAGGACTGTGTGTGGCAAAAGTTACCAATTGTACAGCATTTAACAGACAGAGCTACTGAGTCACTGTTACAGTAGGTGCATTTGTCAAGCTATAAGTTCACACATACAGGCTGTGACATACTTTTTTTTACATATGTCATTATGTGAATGGCTTTATATGGAAGCATCTGTCCACCAGAGTCTCAGTTGAACATGTATGCTGCCATTAATGTTTTAGCAGGTGCATTTGTAAATGTTGCTGATAAACATGCACCTTTACCTACTATTAGAGACCTCACATTCCGTGTTTGGCTTTCTACAGGTGTACTCTTGCACCAGCCACCAAGTTATACTCCCGTTTTTTTCCATTTCACTTTCAGCAAGTTTGCGTGACATGGAACGATGGGCAGCTCTGCTGGAACTTGCTTAATGACTGCACCTTGCAGTTATTATATTTTGCTTAAACCACCTGTTTTAATTAACATCTGTGGGGCATGGCACATTAATGTAGTGGTGTGGAGTTGCAATGATCTTGGTTTCAAAATAGGGGACAGGTTTTGTACGTGTTTATTATTATTTAAAACACATATATCAATATAGCTCCATTTAGCTGAGCTTAGCATCATAGTACAATGCTGCACATTAAACAGCATTGCGCAAAATATTTAAAGAAAAGAAAAATGGAGAGATAGGAAAGTGGTCACATGCAGTGCAAGCAGGTGGAAAAACATAGTGAAAGATAGGTAGATATGTGCAGAAAGACCCATAACTATCTATTTCTTCTAGAGTAGCAACTGTGCAGTTTGACAGAATTTGTAGATGAATTTGAATTCTCACCCCCAGAGAGATGGGGAGGACAATATAACTGTGTTGCCAAGCTAATTGGACAAAGTTACGTGTGTCCAGTGGACCCAAGTGTGAAACGCAGATCTGTGTATGGGAAGATATTTTTTTTAGGGACAGATGCCCATTTTTTTTAAGGTGAGATGGTGAGAGTAGAATGTTGGAGAAGGGACATAGGTATGTGTGGGGGGAGGTCGGTTGAGTAACTGCGGAAGCTTTTGCAGACTGACAAGACAGAGAATACAGCAGTCACTGGTGGTATGTGACACAAGACTGGGTGAACACCTTGAATGGGGAGGGTGTTGTGAAATTGCAGTCCCATGTGCCTCCACAAGGTAGCAGTGTGACTTATGTCCCCACCCATGGGACTGCTGGCACTGCTCCCTTACTGCCCTGGGGTGGCAGTGGTGGAGGCTGGACTGGCCACCAGGGTGGCCAGCATGCTCTCCATCCAGTACAGACATTGTCCAAACCCATGGTACATGATCTTGCACACAAAAACAGGCAGTTCATCCAGGGTGACAACTTCTCCGTCCACCACCGCTCCCAGGGGCGGGGCCCATCCTCATCCCATGGGGTGGAACTACCCAACGCCACAGGTAGTGCAGGGGCAGCAGGGGGGCACCACCAGTCTGGGTCTCAGATGTACTGGGGCCCGGTTCCATGGCTGGAGGAGGCAAGGTAGTTAGATCACCGGGAACTGGCCTACCTTGACGTGCTGTAGTATTTTAGTAGTAACAATAAGTTAATGTTAGTAATAACCAAATCAATGTTAGTATTAACATAATGGAACATAACATTGATTAACCCAAATACATATTAAGATATATTATGTGGAACATAACAGTACGTTACAGCAAGCCAGGACAAAATAACCCATAATCCCAACAAAACAGTTAGTTTAACAACATATAGCAATATTAAATCATAATAATAAATAATAATTAATTAAAGTTTAACAAAATATAGTTAGTGAAACAAAATATATTAATATTAAATCATAATAACAATAATAAATTAAAGAAGATAAGGAGTGGGGAGAGGGAGAAAAACATACCACTGGTGATGTTGCAGATGATATCCCTAAAAAAATCTCTAATACATAGTTTTACAGGTGTGCAGTGTCAGTTGTAAGTACAGTGACTACAATTGCTCTATAGATGATGTAGCATGTACATACCTCTCAAGCTGTTAGCATGAGACAGCATGGGCTGAGCACTAAGAAATGCAGGTACACAACTACACTGAACTGTTTCACATAATGTGCATGTACAAGACTACCAAGGTGTTCTGTAAACTGATTTGACAATACAGTGCATTCCAGTTAATCAATTATCTGCTAATCATTGACCAGACAAATTAAGCGGTTGTAATTACATTGTGAAAAACTGTGACAGTTGAGAGGAATGTTTGTGTACATTAAGTAGACTAGACAGCCATCATGTCTTAGTAGGCAGGCATGGGAGTAGAAACCAAAAGCTGTGACTGCAGGGGACTTCTGCAAATAATGTTACAATTGACTGCAGCAACTTAGAACAGATATGCAATGAATACAGCCCTACTTCAAGTATTTAGACACATTTGTCATGAAACTACAATCCTGCATTACACTTTATTGGTATTACTGCTAAATGTATGTGAAATGTACACGATATCTGCCCATAAAGTGGGCTACCTCACCCATATACTTTCTGTTCCTGAAGTGGGATGAAGACAAAGCATTTTGTGATTGAATGTGGCCTGGAGACAGCCTTGAACCATATTATGGGTTGTGTAATACATTTTTTCAAGCAATTACTTTTGCAATCTACATTTATTACAGTTTTTAAGTTGACTGCAGTGACATTAGAACAGGCATGCAATGAATACAGCCCTGCTGCAAGTATTTAGACACATTTATTATGAGACCACAATCCAAATTTACACTTTTTTTATTGTGATAAATGTCTGTGAAGTATACACACAATATCTGCCCATAAAGTGGGCTACCTCACCCATATACTTTCTGTTCTTGGAGTGGGAAGAAAAGAGACCATTATATGACTGAAAGTGGCCTGGAGACAGCATTGAACCATACTGTGGAATGTGCAATACATTTCTCAAGCAATTATGTTTGCATTCCACAGTTATTACAATTTTACAGTTGACTGAAGCAACACTGCAATACACATGCAATGCATACAGCTCTACGGAAATAATGTTATGACACCACAATTCTGCTTTTCACTTTATTGCTTAGCGTTACTGGTGTTGTTTATTGATTATTGCACAACAGTTTTTATTGTTTATTTATTGCACTACAGTTTTTATTGTTTATTCTTTATTGCACTACAGTTATCATAATATATACATACTTACCTTACTCATGACACATCCTGGTCAGGCGCCCAGCATGGGACTTCATGGTGCGAGCCCTCTCAGCTGCAGCCATTGGAAGAGAAGCACACCATTATGCTTACCGGTTTTGCACAGACTCAGCTTGTATTTTAGTAAAGTATTGGCAGAAATACTTACATATGTCTGGATCCTGCCCATCCCTGGCTCCTTGGACCCAGGTGTCCAATGTTCCCCCTCTTTCTATGCTTCAGGTCATTATAGTGTTGATGACACCGCTCACCAGTTTGGGGGATACCAGTAGCACTGGTAAGATCTCTTAACAATTGGTCCCAGGCCTCAGCCTTACATTCTAAGCCCTAGTAACTGCCCTGCAACAGCCTAGGTCGCATACCAGGAGCCCAACAAAAACCCTGGAATCCAGCACACCTCATCTCTGTGCCCAAAAGTGTGCACCCTCTCCAACACTGCCTGGCATACCGTCAGACAGACTCCAATAAATGCTGCAGAATTCTCATCTATTGACCTTAATATAGGCTGTTTTCCTGCCTTTACCCATCATACTGCAACATTCAAAAAAGTGTCATGTTGCTTAGCATCTTGCAAACTCACTTAGCAGTGTGTAAACTCACACAAACATATTCCAGCGAAGCTTAGCAATGCACAAATAACCATTGACCATGTTTAAGCAGTACTTAGCACCACACAGTTTGCCCAAATGTAATAATTTTGTTTTTAAAGTAAACAAAAAATTCATTTACATTGAAAAAAACATTATCAGTGCTTGGGAATAAGTTTTAGCCCATGACTCTACCCATTTAGCTACTTGGATAGTATGTATACTAGCATACCTTCTCATATACTACTAAGGCTACTGTTACCATTGCTAAGCACTACGCTGCACTGCTCAAACGGGCTGAAACAGTACCAGACATGAGAAATTAATTACATCTGCTTTCTATTTTTAGATGTCTGGCAGGTGTCAATAATGTATCTGTAAGCACGGCTCCGCTCTGCTGCACTCAGCACCACACCGTGCAAATGGACATTAAAAATAAAAAAAACTTACTAATTAATTACATCTGTTTTCTATTTTTAGATGTCTAGCAAGTGTCAGATGTATATATCTCAGCGCAGCTTGGCATTGATGCACTCTATGTCACACCATGCAAACAGACATTAAAAAATACAACCCCCCCCAAAAAAAATAAGAAAATTAAAACACAACATATTTATGCACAGCCCATTTCAACAGTAGCAGGGTACATTACAAGAATTCTCACCCTGCACATAACATCTGATCAGGAATTCCCTGGACAATCCACAACCATAGGAAAGCTTCTACACTTCTGTCTACACGATTCAATATCCCTGTTACTATGCTCTCCCTCTGCAGTGCACCATGATTAATATGTATGGTTCCCTGCTGTGGGGGAACCATGGCCGTGTACACAGGTAAATTATGTGTAGGCTCTACACGGAGCCTACATGGATTTTATTGAATCCTGGGGTGGGTGCTTTCACTGACTCAGTTACCAGTACATATATGCACAGATACCAGCTTATAACTTTCTTACTGTGTCTTTCTCACTCAGGTTTAGAGAATAATAATTCTTGGGAGTCCATTATTTGTTAATATTTTAGCTGAGAATAATGGAGCATGGATACGTTACTTTATTCCTGCTACAAAATACCAGATGGTTATAATTCCATTCTGGTTTTGTATATTTTACTACAAAATTTTCCACTGGAAGGAAAAGTACTCTCAGAAAAATCCCAACTGAATAGTTGAAATTCTGGGAAGCTTATCCACAACACGAAATGGTACTATAATTTTCCATTTTGACCACATTTTGAAAAATATACCTTAATAAAATATGCATAAAACCATGGCTATACCTCAGTAAAATGTGTGTAAAACCATGATAACTGTTCTTGTAAGATCTCTTAACTGTCACTCATTTGTTTGCTTTATTAGGAATACTTCACCATAATTTGCCATTTCATTAAAGCAGGTGACATAAAATTAGCACTGTCACAATAAATTTATATTCTGTATCTTGAGAAAAGTATTGATAAATGCAAAAGTAAATATTGTTGAATATGAATGACATAAATATTCTTTCAGAGTAGCTGGCATTTGCAGCCACGGCAGCATGATGAAAACACTTTCTGAGGTATGGCATTAGTGTAGACATCTTTCTTTAATTTAAAGAGAACATTTTATTATCCTCCAATTACAATAAAACTGAGTTTGTATGTCATGTTGCCAATATTTTACTCAGAGTCAGAAATTATTTCTCAAACACAAAGCCTTTCAGTCTTTTATGTGTTTGCAAGTTGGGTTTGGCATGACTCCTGGAAAACTAGGAAATGCATATCTGAAATTGTGAAATATCAGTATATGTTAACAGCATATAATAAACCATTACATTCTAAATGTATTTTTATTGATGTCAAACATTTAGACAAGTAATATGAGAAAATTAAATGTGGGTCAAGTTGGCATGTCCACCAGTCTATGAGTGTAATGAAGGCAAATACTAAACACAGAGTTCTGCAAAACTTCAGACAGTGTTGTGTTTTTTTTCTAATCCAAACATACGCTCCTTGTTACCTATATCTTAGAATTCAACCTGTAGACTTAGAAAGAAGATAACATAAATTAATGTGTTACATAGTGGAACTACAGAAGATTTTTTTCAATTAAAATAGTTATCAGGCCATTCACAACAACAGGCAGTATCAGGTGTTCTACACACATTAATTGCCAAGTGTACTCTGTATAACTAGCATTTACTCTGCAAAACTGAGATGTGGAAAACATTTGTCCTTTGTTTGAGAACCGCACAACTTTTAAAGGATATCTATATATCTCCTAGAAAAAAAAGATCATATGTAAATAAGTTATTGAACAAGCAGATATGTTTGAAGTGCAATAGTATAAATAAAATACAGCAAAATGCTAATAAACAGGAAGGCAATAATTCATTTGATGAGATTGTGTAGGCATACAGTAATATTTATTTTTATACATAGCTCACATAGTTCCCCCTATATATACACATACAAACCCACATACACAGACACACACTCACACATGTGCACACACACACACACACACACACACACACACACACACACACACACACACACACATACTGAATTTTTTTTTTTTTTTGCTGTGTAAGATGTAATGATGTAAGTACTCAGAGTAATTATGAGATTATGCAAGAAGGCTTGCTGAGCAGAAGCTGAAATACATTACAGAAGATGGGAAGTGCTGGATGTTAGTTACAATTACAACCAGTAGAACTGGAAGCATTCCTTTTTTCACTTGTGAGTGAGGAATATGCAAACAGATACTCAAGAAGTGTCTCAAAGCAGAATGACTCAGTAGTGTAGAGATATGATGTTTTAACTATAACAAAATAAGGTTGATTAGAGATCAAGGTTCTACACACGCTGACTAGGAGTAGGCCACAACTGATGAAAAAATCTGCCTGCTTTTCTGTCTCAGGGTGATGTTTCGATCGATGTTGAACATGTCTTATGTCATGTTTGCTAGTAGAAACCATGTGACAGTGGCAGAAGCATTACCATGAAAAATGGAGTCCTCTGTACTTGAAGTGGCCTAACAGCACAGAGGCAGGGTGTTACCTTCATACTGACCATATACATGACAGTCTGGAGTGCCTTCTAGCAGGTTGGGGAGAATATAGTGAATAACACATAAAATAGCTGCCCATACAATCATATCAGCCATATGGAGGCATTCCACTTGTGGTGC
Organism: Protopterus annectens; assembly: GCF_019279795.1. Lineage (NCBI taxonomy): Eukaryota > Metazoa > Chordata > Ceratodontiformes > Protopteridae > Protopterus > Protopterus annectens. Next base: position 796,883,568 of record NC_056734.1, read on the forward strand.
AGGTCAGTCCTTTATTCCCTTTGACTCTAAAGGCTTCCTCAAGAAAAGGACCCTCCCTGTGATAGGACACACCGCGTTATTGTCTAATGCATGTAGAACCAGAAAGGACGGGAAAGTAAGAATCAAGTTATAGGAAACCTGATGTCAGCAGTAGGACAAAATAAAAGTGTACCAAGAAAAAAATCTTCATCAGATATGTATTTTAAGTGTTACTATAGTATGAAGTTGGACTCTTTTCCCAAACTAAATGAAGACATTTCCCTTTCCTAAGCTGGCATCATAATGAGTGCCCAAACCTTAAGGTGAAAATCTGCTCTTGCATTGCTTCATTTTTTTTTTCATTTGTAAATTGGCATATCATATCCTTGTCTTTATTTATACTGTGCTGGCTATATTCCTCCTACCAGGCCAGTGGACTCTTTTCAGGCATGAGCCAAAGTGGCATTCATTCTATTTAGGGGACATTTGATCAGGCTGCCAGGGAAATTTCCACTATACTTTTTGATAAATGCAGTGGGATCTTTTACATCAACCCCAGCTCCCACCATCTTATATGGATGGGATCTCATTTCAACATCTCGTCCAAAGGGTGGCATACTTTAAAAAAAGCAATGGAGCCTTTGCAGCCTCCTGATCTATGACCGATTCAGGCAGATGAGACCTTGATTCTACATCTCATCTTAGTACAGCACTCAAGTTTGCATAATCCCCCTTTTGCTGCAGAGCTGTATCAGTAATGGAAAATTAATCAATGCATTTGGTGGGAATAGAACCCCCAGCCTTTTAAACTTCAAAGGCAAGTGCTCTAGCTCTTTTGCCACTGACATCATCTAACAGCTTTGAAGTCTTTTAACATAAGCTCAGACAGCAGAAACTAGGTGGTGATTAGCAGGGCAACAAAAGAAGAAATTATTAATACTAAGCTGATTGTGTGTCCCAAGAGCTGGTTTTGGTAAATTACTCAAAAGTGCAGAATAGAGATTAGGGACTTGGGCTATTCCACTATGATGTGAAAGGCAATGGTAACTGTTATACTGAGCTTAACTAATTGTCTCTAGTTCAGGAAATTATTAGAACATCCACTTTGTCGAGTTCAGAGATGATCATATCCTGGTTTGCCCATAGTAGGTTGTCAGCAGTAGAATTCACAAATCACTTTGCTTTAATATGTTAACTCCACAGTTGCACAGTTGAGAACAGAGGAAAAAAAACAGAAAGGCCAGGATTCAATATGCCCTACACCATTACTTTTTTCCATGTTTGTGTCATAGGGTGATATGGACATCAACACAGAAAGTTTGAGAGTCATTAACCCCATGTAACTCCATGCAGCAGCATGTAATCATCCACAAATGTGCACATTTTCAGGACTCTGTGTAGAGCCATGTAGCTTCTGTGGCATGTAAATTAGGCCTCCAAAGGTGTCCTGAGCAAAAAATAAACACTAAAGGACCTGTGTAGTGTCTGTGTAGCACCTGGTCATGTATTCAGAAAGTTTCCAAATACAGGATCTTACATGGAAACAAACTCAAGTAAAAGTGAACACATCAGCACACAAGTGGTCTTACAATGTTGGAATATGCAATCTAAAATTGATTTAAACATGTTTTCATGGAAAACATGTTAGCAACACTGCTAATCAATATTATCAAATGTCATGGGTCTTCCCCTTCCATAACAGTATAGCTGTAAGTAATGATCCCCTCAGAAATCTGAAACCCTGTGGAAAAATAACTTTTACTGTAATATAGTCATATTGGGTATGTAGAATGTGGAATCTAGCAAGATCACTCCAAAAACTGTAGCACACGTTGTGCTAGGCATACCTCTCCCCTGCAGTTCCCCTGTCTACACAGTTACTAACCATGTAGAAATGGGTCTCCCTACATGGTTACTATGCAAATGAGATCCTCACCCCTCAGATTTACAGAATCACCAAAAAGTGTAACCATGTTGGGCAGACCACTTCATGTAGGGATTTTAAACTGCCTTTGCACAGATGCACATCTCTCAATTACCTGTAAATGCAGACTATATAGCAGATTTTGTGTAAAGAGGGTATATATATATATATATATATATATATATATATATATATATATATATATATATATATATATATATATATATATATATATATATATATATATATATATAGATATGTATATATATATATATATATATATATATATATGTGTGTGTGTGTGTGTGTGTGTGTGTGCGTCTGTGTTTGCCAATAGCATCATGAGTATGTGCTTCAGCTGCGGTGCAGGGTTCAAGTCGAGCTTGTGCAACCTTCCCTGCCCATCACCTGTTAACAATTATTTTTTTAGTTGCACTCCATGACCCATAGAGGTACGTCGCACAACAATGAATCATGCACTTAATATTTGCAAGTAAGTAGCAGCTATGTTTTATAAGTGGTAATTACAGGAGAAGCAGGTGATTTGAAGCCCCTTGCTATCCAAGACATTATAAAACAGGCATGCAGACTCAAGTCTGGTTTTCCTGCCTACTTCAGTTCCAGTAGATTAGAGTCAAGAACATTTAGCTTGAGACTATGTTTGGGGCTGCTGCAGCTTTAATACATCTGTATGTGCTACAGGCCGGAGTTGAGGCTGCTAATGCTGATGACAGGATGACAGCAGCCCTAGGCAGAAAAGGAGAAATGTGTTCAGGCCCAGGCTGACATTTCACATACTACATGATGTGGAGATTGAAGAGTGCTACAGGGTGGACAGGGACACATTACAATAACTCAGTGAGCTCTGCCAACCCCAATTTAGACCCAGAGCCATCTCACACCCATCCCAGTAGAGACTAAGGTACAGTATGTGAGCTCTTAGGGTATTAACCATAGGTACCTTACAAAGACCAACTGGGAACATAATGGGTGTGTCACACACTTCAGCATCCAGGATCCTACACAAATTCCTGGATGCCATGCTCATGCATGCCAGTGAGCACTTATGTTTTCCCTGTAGGTCTGAGGAGAGGGTCAGCAATATGGTCCACTTCTACTATGTAGTGCACCGCCCAGAAGTGTTGGGTGCTATAGACTGCACTCATGTACACATCAAGGCACCACCTGGTAAGCAGGTTAGATTCTAGTATAACTGTAAGGGGCTTCCCTCCATCAACTGCCAAGTCGCATGTGATGTCCAGGGTATTATCCTTAATGTGTGTGCTGACAACCTTGGCAGTTATCATGACTTCCATATCTGGTACATTCCACAGCTGTACCAAATGTTTGCTGGAGGGGGCATCCCACCGGGACATTAACTGTGGGATGCTGGTTATGCACTTGAGCTGTGGATGATGACACCCATCAGAAGTGTGCACACACCCACAGAAAAATGCTGTAATGAGACACACACTCAAACTAGAAACATCAGAGAGCATGTGTTTGGGCTGCTCAAGTCATGGTTCAGGTGCCTAGATACATCTAGTGCAGCCTGGTAGTATGATCCACGTACATGTACACAAATCGTCACAGTATGTGCTATGCTACACAATATGATTGCAGCAGGGTCAGTAAAGGGAAGGGGCACACATCCCCCCACCAGCACCATCTGCATCACAGTCACAGGCACAGGGGGGATTCGGAGGGGGAATCACCAGCTACTGTGGACAGAGGTAGAATTAGGCATGCACAGTATGCCCTAGCAGTGGCTAAGACACAACACATAGCACATTCAGTGACTACCTAGGAGCCTAATATCATTGTCTGACTACCATACATAGATTAAAATTGATGCCAGGCAATTCACACAACATTTGTCTCAACGTGTAATGGCTGTGTACTGCTTGCATCAGACAGAGTCAGCCCTGAATGAAAGCTGTGCCAACTGCTGCGATTGCAAGGTAAGTCCTGAACCTAAACTGTATTTTGTAATTGTAATATGTCATACACTTAGATCCCCTAACTTGTTATTGAGGTGCACTTGTATTTGTCCAGAGGCCATCATAACATGTGACAGCAGGGCAATTATTATACTTGTATGTAAGACAGGTAGCTGTGGCCACTATGGCCTGCATTTATCAAAGATGTGATGCCCAGCACAGTCAATGTCCACCTAGAGGCATAATCTCTGTGTCATGCTTACATACGTGTGTAGTTAAATTGATGCCCGACAACGCACACAGACCTTGGAACCCACTTGCCTTGCCTGTGTACTGCTGGCATCACACAGGGCCAGCCATGATCTAAAACTGTTGTCAACTGCTGCAATTTCAAGTTACCCCAGTAAAATACCTGTCAAGTCTACAGATTGTTGCACAGTGGCATGCACCTGGCCTCATAGGTTTGCTATGTTTCCCATAAAGAGGTGTGTTGTTCTGGGAGATTACTGGAAAACCTTGAAGCTTGAAGTCATAAAGTAAGGGCAGACATTTGAGTTCCAGACTTCATATACTGCAGAAAGCATGATAGTGCAAGACCTGCTATTCTATCACCTGTCTCAGTTTGTCATGCTGATATGTAGCAGGTGTGCCCCTAATTTACTGCTTCAGTCACACTTTAATTCATGGCTTTGTCTACATTTTATGCTCACACAAGTGGACAGATATGCTACTAAACCTTGTCTGACTGTGTACTCACATGGTATATTATCTATCTGTTGACCTTGGTACAGTAATCAGGTATATATCTTTTTGAATGTCCACAGAACTAGCCCTAACATGTCACAGCAGACAAATCAAATTCATGTACATGTTGCTATTAATAGTTAATATCATTCCTCACAGATTGACAAAATCAGCTCACTCATAGATAATGAAGAACAATGCATGCCCCCAGTATATTAACATACTTTTGCAATGGTAAAGTTGCAAGGATACACAGTGCAGTGTCTGAAATTAACAGCAGTCCCAAGATCAAACCACAGACAGGATGCAGAACAAGGAGAGTAACAAGTAACACAGAAGAACTAAGACTGACATGTGTCATTGTGCGTGCCATGACATTAGCTGTGATCAGCAAACTAAAAAGTCTAAGCTTCTCAGACACATAATGGTAACTGTGGTTTGCCCACCCATACTACACATATGTGCCACATATCAGTATCTCTGCTGTGCCAGCAGTGTACATTGTGGTGCACTTAATGGAGTTAGTAATGCTTGTACTACTGTGTCACATACCTGTACCTGTACCTATGGCAATGAGGACTAAGGCATCCATCACATGTTCTGAAGACCCACAAGAGTGATATGTGTGTAATGTGTATTCCTACCATGTTTAATATACCTAGGTTGAATGCATTTCAGTTCTTTTCTCTGTCACACTTCCCTTTGTGTATGGGAAAAGGAATGTGGGTGATGTTCATTTCCTACTACAGGTCAGTCGTGCTAAACTGTCTGAGCACAATCAAAGATGACACCATTTCGTGTTTGCTTCTGCTGAGAACAAGGCCATTCACCTTATCATATTTGGCTCTGCTGGACGGGATTCCACAGAGCACTAAATCATGCTTCACCAGTTTAAAAAAAAAAGCTCATGGACAAGGAAGACCACCTAGGAAGGTGACAGCCAGATATAAAAACTGGATGCATTCAATCAATGTCCTTGGTCCCTGCAAAAACCAGGCCTGGAATACAGACCCAGGTGACAAACGTGAGCATTGTGACTTGTATTTGCACACACTGCATACCTACTCGCAAATACACACAGTTCACATGTGTCGACACTTTGCTTACTATCATGCAAAACTGCTGCATGCTAATTTATGGAACTGTATATATATATATATATATATATATATATATATATATATATATATATATATATCTATGGGTCTACTGCTTTTGGTCGATTTACATTTAGTCGAAAATTATTTCAGGCAGCCCACTTCACTGAAAGCTCATTTGATTGAAAGCTCATTTGGTTGAATTCCATTTTGTTGAAAATGGGATATAGCCCCTGCCCCACTGCAGTGCGACCCTGGAGTGAGAATATAAAGTTAGAGAGGATGTAGGGGGCACAGTCCCCCACATTTTGCAACTAGTTTTTACTGACGTTATATATTTCAATGTATTTTTAATGGCTACACAAGCATATAATAGTGAATACACTGAAATTATGTCGGTGGCTGTGCCCTCCTCACCCCCCAACTTTATATTCTCACTCCAGGGTCACACTGCAGTGGGGCAGGGGCTATATTCCTTTTTTCACCAAAAGGAATTCGACCAAATGGGTTTTCAGTGAAATGCATTTTCCGTGAAGTGGGCTGCCTGAAATAATTTTCAACCAATGTAATTCAACCAAAAGCAGTAGACCCATATAAAAAAATATACAAATATATATATATATATATATATATATATATATATATATATATATATATATGTATATATATGTGTGTGTGTGTGTATGGATCCCTATCATATGGCAGAAACCTCATTTGACTGAAACTCATTTGACTGAAACCATAAGACTTTAATTTCAAAAGACTGAAAAGTCACTTGAGTGAAACCCATAAGACTGAAACCCATAATACTTAATTTCAACATACTAAATTTTAAACTGGACAATATAAAAACAGACTAGTTGGGGGGCTACATCCCCCACCCCCCCCCCCAATATGGGGGGCTGTGCTCCCCACCCCCAACTATATATGCTAACTCCAGGATCACAATACATTGGGGAAAAGGGCATAGTAGTGGCAGCATGTAGACTACTGAAAGGTATATGCCTTTTCCGCCACTGTAGTGCAATCCTGGAGTTAGTATATATAATTAGGGGGAGTGTAGGGGGCACAGCCCCCCACCTAGTCTGGTTTTATATGGTCCAGTTTACAATTGAGTATGTTGAAATTCAGTATTAGGGGTTTCAGTCTTATGGGTTTCAGTCAAGTAGTGACTTTTCATTTTTTTGAAAATTCAGTCTTATGGTCTCTGTCAAATGAGTTTCAGTCAAATGAGGTTTTTATCATATGATAGGGATCTATATACATATATATATATATATATATATATATATATATATATATATATATATATATATATATCTTGTGTGTGTCTGTGTGGTGATCTATACACTGGATATATTACAAATGTAGGTACAGATGTCAGCATGTATCTTAACTTGTTAGATTCATCAGTATCATGACCACCCCAATCCCATGCCAAACCAAACTCAGTACAACACTGGTGACCAATTCCTTTATCAATCATGCTACTAACTTGAAGATTTACTGTACTCTGCACCCACATGCACAAGTACACTTGTTGTGGATCACAACCATTATCTGCTAACATTGCACCTCCAAGTATAGTCTATATGGTTAATCCTGTTGCTACACTAAGAGAGTTAATAACAGATTACTGGCATTAGGTGAATAGACTCTCATATGATGCTATGTAGCTATTTGACTAGCTAGGAACCACTATCTGTTGCTCACCACATGGGCTGCTGATGTCATCTACTATAAGTCCACCTGCACTCATCTAGAAATTCATCTTGTGCCATGGCACTTACATTAAGTAGTGTGCTCTGTAGTGTGTGCACTTAGGCAGGAGTTGTAATCTCCCTGTGCTCATGTGTGTGTGTGTGTGTGTGTGTGTGTGTGTGTGTGTGTGTGTGTGTGTGTGTGTGGTAAGCAAATTGCACCTAGTATCCTATAGTTATTTCACCAAAGGCATGGTGTCCCACTATTTTGAAACTAGCACAAGCTGACAAATCCACTGCATGCAGACCTCCAAAACAATTGTCACTGACATGACCTGATGATATCACATACTATAAGTTCGCCAGTACTTCTGTAAAAATCCAGCTGTGGAGCCTGCATTCAGTATTGTGTTCTGTAGTCCATGCATTTGGATAGGAAGAAGTCCTAATCCCAACTGCAGCCAAATGTGTGTCTGTGTCAATGTGAAGGTAATATGCTACTTAGAACTACTTACAGCATTGCCCATTCTTGTCCCTCACTAGGAGACTCTGCTGATGTCATTGACTATCAAGTGTTGACAGACATACTCCAAGCTGGATTTGAGCTGTGGTGCATGCAAACTTTGCTGTGTTCTGTAGTCTGTGAATGGAGATAGGTATGAGTTCTAATTTCTCTGTGGTCAAATGTGTGTGTCTCTGAGTGTGAGGGTGATCTGGTACATGGAACTACCTACAGCATTGCGTATTCTTGCCCCTCTCTCGGAGATCTTGCTGATGTCATCACCTATAAAGTGTTGCCAGATACACTCCAATCTGGACTTGATCTGTGGTGCATGTTCATAGGTTCATACTAGGCTATCTGCCCTAGGGCATTTATAAGCCTAGCCTAAAATGTGTTTGTCTCTCTCCATCCTTATAGTTTAACTTCTAGAGCCTCTGTCCAGTAGCGCCACTCGAGTGATCCCAGGTGCAAACCTACGGTTACCCATCCACTCATCAAGATTTCTCTTGAAGAGGGCGGCGAGGGGCTTTGTCTTATGTGAATTGGGATTTTATTCCCGAGTGTTGGAAGCCTTTGTGATATGAATCTATCCCTCCAGCATGTCCTATTTATTGCTGCGCTGAGGTTTAAGTCCGAGGAGCGTGATGCAAGAGTGGATTTGTTTTTTTTAATGTGGAGCATGTCCATTAATTCTGGGTTGGACATGGCCTCTGATCAGGCGATAAGCAACTGAGTAGAGCTGTAGTTTCTTTAGCCTAGTTACATAGGGCAACTGTTTGAGCCCATGATCCTTTTGGTAAGGAACTTCTGGGGTCTCTCCAGCTGCTGCAGGTGCTGGGTAAGGTACATCCCAAATGGGGCATTGTACTCAATTATGGGTCTGATAAGTGATAAGTACAGGGGCACAATGACCTCTCTAGATCTAGACGAGAACCCTTTAGTTATAAGATGGGCAATATAGAATGATTTTCTGACTGTTTTGGCAATGTGATTGTCAAAGGAGAGGTTACTATCAACTTGGGTTCCCAGATCCCTAATTACATCTTCTGTACTTAGTGGCTTACTTCCTATGTGGTAATTAGTGGGCACCTTGTTTTTCCCAAAGTGGATGACTATGCATTTTTTGGCGTTAAGTTTGAGGCCATGGCTTTGACACCAGGCATCTGTCTCCGTAAGACCCTTTTGGAGGATGCTTGAGTTGGCCGGGGAGTCTATTATGGCTCCCAGTTTGCAATCATCTGCAAACTTGGTAAGCCACAGTCCTTTTGTGTTGGCCTGTACTTCAGACAAGTATATACCGAACAAGAGGGTCCCCGGGACTGAGCCCTGTGGGACTCCACTTGTAACAGATTTAGAGTCGGACATGGCATTTCCAACCCTGACCATGTGCATTCTATCTGTAAACCAGTTTGAAACCCATTTTGTGACATATGGGTTGATGTTTAAGCTGGTTAGTTTGTTTATGATTCCAGAGTGAGGTATTGTGTCGAAAGCCTTATCAAGGTCCAGATAGGCAGTGTGGACAGCCTTTCCCTCATATATGGCTTTGGTGACTGTTTCAAAAAAGTCAACCAGGTTTAGGAGGCAGGATCTGCCTTTAACAAAACCAAACTGGGTGGGGTCCAGTGTCTGGAGGTTTCCAATGCCTTTGTTTATGAGATCCATAATGATATGCTCCATAGCCTTGCAAATTAGGCTAGTCAGACTTATGGGCCGATAGTTCCCAGGATCCATTGTGGGGCCACCCTTGTGGAGAGGGATCACAGTTGCTGTACGCCATTCTTTGGGTACATAACCTGTTTTAAGGCTGAGTTGGAATAGTGAATTTAAGTGGGGGTTTAGTTCCTCCTGGAGATTGTGCAGGACACTGCCTGGTATTCTGTCCAGTCCCATAGACGCTGTGTTTTTAGCTTTGGAGAGGGCTGCTTTTACCTGTGTGTCTGAGATAAATGGGAAACTACATTCATCCGGGATAGACACAGACCCTTTTAGGGGGAAGGGGGGTAAAGTTTGCACTGAACCTGTCAGCCAGAATGTTGGCAATGTCAGTCGGTTTCATTTATTTTGTGCCATTTTGTACTAGCTCTGAGCAGATCTGGGTGTTTCCTCCCAGGTTCCTGATGTAACTGAAGAATGCCTTGTGATTATCTTTGGTGTCTTTGGCAATTCTTCTTTCGAAGTTTGCCTTTGAGGCTTTTATGGTGGAGCGAAGTTTCTTGCTAATATTGATCAGGGATGCCTTCCCTTTTAGGGTTTTGGCCCTGTCATGTAGTAGTCTCCTCCTTTTGTTGTATAGCTTGTTTATGGTTCGGGTCCACTAGACTGGTTTCGTATTTTTGGAGGAGTGAGCCTTGGTTTTACTTGGGATGGCACGATCCATGCATTCCTGTAGGTGCATATATAGTGCGTTTGTAAAGGATTCTGTGGTTTGGGTAACATTTTCCAATTTCTCAGGGGCTTTGAAGTTTCCTACTTCAGTCTTGAGGAGAGTGAAGTTTGTTTTTGAGAGGTTTTTCACTGTGGTTTCCTTTGCTGGGGGTGGGGTTGGAATGTGGATGTCTATTGTGATCAGTTTGTGGTCCGATCTCACCAACGAGGGATTTAACTCTGGTGTGGAACATTGATCCCTCATGTTTGTAATGACCAGGTCTAATGTATTTTCCCCTCTTGTAGGAACAGTGACTAGTTGTTCCATGGCATTTGAGTTAATGAATTCTAGAAACCATTGGGCAAATGAGTTTGTACTGGAGTAGTTTACCCAGTAAATGTTTGGGTAGTTGACGTCCCCCAATAGTATGGTGTTTGGTAGGATCTTCATATTCTCTAGTGTTCTCAGGAAGGCCGTGTGTGGGTCCTGAGACAGAGAGGGTGATCTATAGCAGGCTATGACTTGGAAGGCAGTTTTGCCCATTGTTAATTGCACATGAATTGTTTCCAATGTTTCATGCAATGCCACTAATCTAGAGATGTGGGTGTCCTTGATGAAGATGGATACACCACCTCCCTTGGTGCTTTTGTCCAAGTTTTGTGGCCAAAAAGTATGATATGAGTTGAATACTGGTAATGCTGGGGTGCTCTCAGGAGCCTTGAACCAGGTTTCTGTCACTGCACAGATATCGCTTTGCTTCATACTGAGGAGTGCCTCGAATGCGTGCATCTTTATGTTTAGACTTCTGGCATTGAGTAGCATTACCCTTAGCTTTTTATTTCTTGTATTGTCTACAGAGGAGGGTTTGTCTTTTGAGCCTTGCCTAAAAAAGGCACTATGGGGGTGGCAAGAGCCTTGGCCAGTATTCAAAAGCCCAGGGGTGACAGGTGCAAGCCATCCCTGGCAAAGCAACTTGGCTTGTCTAGCATGTCATCCCAGGCTGACAGACACTGGATCCCCTTTGAATGACACCAGTAGCTTATCCAGTTGTTGAATGTGAACTTTGCTGCTTTCTGTAGTCTCTGAACTTAGATAGGTAAGAGTTCTAATCCCACTGCGATTAAATGTGTGTGTCTGTGTTTGAGGATGATCTACTACTTAGAACTACTTATAGCGTTTTGCAACATAATTACCCATTCTTGTTCCTCTCTAGGAGACCCTGCTGATGTCATTGCATAGCTGCCAGACACCCTCCAAGCTGGATTTTAACTTAGGCGTATGCCAACTTTGCTGTGTTCTGTAGTCTGTGAACTTAGGTAAATTAGAGCTCTAATCTCACCACAGTCAAATATGTCTGTGGTGAAATGAGTTGTTTAATAATGGTATTTAAAGCATTTTACTCCTCCAAGTGGGACACATCTTTCCCCCACCATACAGTTTGATGATGTCATAGCTATATGATACTTATGCATTTGTATTCATCAACCAATTACCCATTCACAGAATGTGGAGGAGACCATGCATGCATGAGACCATGCTGTCCCACACACATTAGCCTGACCTTGTTTTTAATATAACCAGATTATTATTGCCTGAAAATGCACAGATGTGCATTTACTGACTCTGAAGTGTGTTCGGTCATCAGTTATATGACCAGTAGTCAAGAATATGCACTGTGTAACCCATTCCATATGTTTGTTTCTACTACGTTTGGGGATTGTACTCCACTTAGATATGGTATGCAGCAGTACATGTCTGAATGGCAGGTAGGATGTAAAGGGACAGAATAGGAGAGTAATGTCCTACTGAATACCAATTCCAAGTCAACGTGTAACAACTGTGTAGCTTGGAGATGACACCCACTGGATGAAATGCAGAATGCAGTGCTGTTGCGATTCTCCCAAGAAAGCATTAATCCCTCACAGTTGTGATTCACCACTAATCTACAAGCTATATAAAAGCAAAGCTTCAGCAATTCAAGTTCCTGTTAGTTCTGTATGTCTCAGACATTGCTAACTAGCACTATTTGAATTCACTACATACAAGGTTTTTCTACAGATGAGTCATTTTTATCACAAGGTATGTTGACATTTTATCACCTAAATGCAGCATTTGCTGGAATACATCTCTAGAATCTGGGGGTCACAGTGTTCCGAACTGTTATATTTATTTCTTACATAAAAGTGTAATGATAGCATGTCCCAGTTTAACAAGACAGTGTAGATCAAGTTAGGTTTGTTAAGACTGTGAAATACAAGGTTATGAGTGCTAGGTTTAAAATCTGTAAACATGATTCAGGATGCAGCACATTGACAGCAGCTGTTGCAATTGTACTATGGAATGACACCCAACACTGTAAATTTCCTTTACCTCTGTGTGTATGCTAGTTAAGGTGATGTACTGTTATGGCAGTAAGAAGTATATGTTTCAATAGTTAACGGCCTTATTGCCATCTTGCCTGTTACTGTTTTACAAATGTGGCCTGCATTATGTTTCCACATTGAGTAATACTGGCTGTATACCTTACATGCTTCATGTATGTACATTTTTTTTGTAGTTATGTGATACTTATGTATACTGTGCAACTGTTTACTTCCAGGAAAACAACATTTATGCCACCTAAACACCTTGACCACTGCCACCCACCATTCAGTGATGGGTAAAATCAAGTGACTGTGGATGATCTATGGATAAATGGGGTGTTTCTGACCCAAAGGTCCCGGTGGGATAGAGACTTTCACTTTCATTTGTGACAAGAGGTGGTTGCCAATGTGAATGCTGTGGGAGGCGACAGCAAAACATATGATCAGGTGTGCCACAGGGCCACAGACATGATCACAGCTCTAAGCAGAGAACAGCTGCAGTAGGCCATGAATCTCTGCTACTGGTGATGGAACTGCCATACAACCACTGCTTACACCAAATGAAGTGTTCCTTGCTGCCCTCCAAATCACTGAAAGCTCACAAGATATGGATGTCTTGTATGTCCTTGATGTGGGGGCCAGTGTGTCAACCTCCCAGGGAGAGGTTTCAGGTAGGCATAGCCTTGTGTACTGATGAATACTGTTGTCTATTGCTAGCACTTAACTGCATGGGTATATTGAATCACCGAATGCTAAGAAAAGTGAATGCTGATTCATCAACCCCATGTAAGTGAAAGCTTACAATCTTGAACAGTCAGAACAGTGATTTTTTTCCCAGGGAAAAAAAAGCTGTTCTGAGAAACACACACACAACACACGCACACCACAAACTATTTCTAACCTCCCACACCCCCCAATATGGGGGGCTGTGCCCCCCATTTCCCACTACTTAAATATACCAACTCCAAAACTGCATTACAGTAATGAAGAAGGCAAAATACCGAAGGCGGCCAAGTGATTTCTTTCCCAGGCAAAGGATTCACTTATATGCCGCTTCGGTATTTTGCCATTTTGCGCTATAAAGTTCGATCAAGACACATTCAAAAGAATGTGTCTTCAATCAGCTAATAGGGAACCGACTGCATTAGTTAATATGTGTCACCTGTAGTTGTTTCTTTGTGAGGATTTCAGATTTTTACTGTTCTGAGCTTAGGGTGTAGTTGTCAGACATGTGAATGTGTACATTTCTGGTGATTGCAGCTTCAAATGTGCAAATGTGGTAGTACCTTTGCGGCTGTTTGTGTTGTTATTGGCCGTACCTCAGAATGTATGCCTTCTAGGTGCACCTTCAGGCCAGAAGGACCTGCTTCCACCAAGCACATCCCAGGATGATCTTCCAGGTAAGCCTATTTATCAGAACAGTTGAGTACTGTTGTACAGGTCAAAGCAGTTAACTGAGTTAGTAATGTACTTTGTGGAACATCTGGTATGTGTGTGTGTGGTCATAACATTGCTATTGGTATATGCTTAGCTTGTGATAGTAAACCATGTTTTTTCTGAATCTTTGTAGACCCTGTTTCTGTTGATTGTGTTGTTCTTCTCCTTACCTATTTCTTCAATTCTTCCAGGTCCATCAGGCGTACACACACACTTGTTGTCTGCAGCTGGTAAGGGATCTACTGTCATGTCAGTATAGATTATCACTATAAAGCAGTGTTGTGATGTGTACATTGCACTGAAGTCATGATTTCCATATTGCTCAGCTTGCAATAATTAATTGGTAGATTGTCAGCATATATTAAAATGTATTATTTCCATTAAAATGCTGTTTCTTTGTTTTTGTCTTTTTCTCACAGGTGTGTCTGACACTGGAACTGTGGCCACTGTCCCACCTGCTGTCAGTATGTCATCTGGGTCTGACAATGATTATGGCCAAAGTGAGGCACAGTCTGGGTGGGTAGAGGTTGAAGTTGGCACACAGGTTGTCACTCAGCCATCCTCTACATTCACTAGTGATAGAGCAGTAGGGCCTATATCTACCCAGTCCACTGTGCCTGCAGATTTTGGACAGGTTGAGGTCAGGGACATTGATCAGGGGAGTGTGACTACTGTGGATTCACTGCCTGTTGAGTCTGACCGTAGCCAAACTGTTGGTGAGGTGCCACACAGGAGAAGTGATAGTGGTGCCCATAGGAAGCCTACTGTTTCTCCACCACCTGGTGCAGGTGTCACATTACATGCCACACATCAAATGTTTAGGGCCGCCATAGAGGCACAAGCATATTCATATCATTTGTCCAGACAAATGTTCAGCAGGATGGATATTGTACAGCTGGATATGTGTGAATGAGCACATACAAGACACCTTGGAAAGAGCAGTATTTGTGATGGAACATCAGCAATTAGGGGAATGTGGCATATGTTATATATATATATATATATATATATATATATATATATATATATATATATATATATATACATGTGGCCATATAACAGCAACATCACCTGCTGTTGCTCAATGTGGCAGTTCCAGAGCATGCACCCTTAGTGGTAGTAAATCCACTGGTTCCCCAGTGGGTGTGGTGTCCACAAGCAGACATGGCAGGCCATGGGGTCATGGACCTGGGCATTCCCAGGATGGGAGCTCATCCAGCAGACAGAGTTCATGTAGCAGCAGTGCATCTGAGCATGGTTCTGGACAGAAACATTCCAATGCAACTCATATCAGAGCCAGGTCTCAAGGTCATGGATGATAATGATGAACTGCAACCTCTACCACACAAGACATGGCTCACACCTGTCCAAGAGCCCATGACATAGAGCTAGCCCTCCACATGGCTGTATCCATGCACACACTCACACACCACTTTCATCTGAGGACACCTACAGATACACACACACACACACACACACACACACACACACACACACACACACACACACACACACACACACACACACACTCGGTCACTCATCAACCTAGGCTTCCTGACCTAGCCACATCACCCAATGCAATTGATAATAACTGTGGCAGATCACTTTTTTCCACATTTGTGAGTCAGGGATACAAATTCAATGTCTGATGCTGAGGGTGCATAGTTAGTTTATTGCTTAACATATTTGCATTACTCTTGTACAAATGTTCCTTTTACCTGTGACATATATTGTGATTGGATATGCATATACTTGAAAGCATGCAGTTGCCACAACTTTTTATTGGATGCTATTGTAAGGCTTGGCAATTAAGACATTGCAGAGTGTGTCATCAGTTTGTGACTCCAATCTGTAATAACCAATCCAGGACACCCTGTGCTAGTCTGTCCCCTAATGTATAATATATGTCTTACAGGATGTTCCAGCCAACAGCTCTAATGCACATCAAAGGTCATACCATGATAATCTGATGGTAGGTTTGTGTGACAGCACATCTTGTTTGCCCTAGTTTGCACTTTAATATTATAACTTTGTCTTTTATATTATATTTTCTGTTTGCACGATGTACCATGTAGCACAAACAAAGAAAGTATAGCACAATCAATGTAAGCGGACCTCCAACACAACCAAAGGAGTACAGTTGGTTAGTTGTACCTAGTCTGTTGTCAGTATGTCACTGCAACTATGTCTACTGTCCTAGCCTTACTTCCTGCCTGGCACACAATGCCATTGCTAGGCAATATTGTTCAGCATTGCGCATTGTGGCTGAGTGTGTTTGCCCGATGATCATTGTGCAACATTTTCAAAATGAGTATTCACATGAGACCTGGAAATGGTGGAAAATGGAATTATAAATAAGGCAATTTCTGTGAAATATTGCATTCTACATTGCTGTTCATCCTTAGTAGGCATGGCAGGCATTGCTGTACAGGGTATGTGCTTCCAAGCAAAGAGGTGGGGTGTCCAAGAGTCCAAATTGTTTGTTGGACTCCTAGGGCCCCAGTTACTGCAGCAGGACTACTCTGGCACCATGTCTACATCAGTAGCATGGAATAATTTATCCGGGGCTCTGAGCAGTGTGACAGGTATTCCGCCGCACTGCTGAACAGTGTTGGCTACATGTCTACTACTTTAAGTGTAATAAAGGGGACCTACTCAACCATTGGATTGAGGAAATTCAAGCTGGGGACACCCCTCAGATATGTAAGTGTCAGTTATGGTCAGTAGTTGTAGTGTTTAAAACCTCTAACTATTCCCAACAGTTATTCGTGTTGGCATTCTGTTTTGTTGTCTCCACAGCTGCTACTGATAGTACATGCAAAAGGTGTGTTCATGAAGACCGACTGTCCAGGATGTAAGCAGCATGTGGTAAGTATGCAGAGTATCTTTTACATAATAATTTACAAATTGTTCTAATGACTGAAGCCATACCACTCAGCCTGTTAAATCAAGTGATCTGGACAATGGCAGTATTACATTAGAACTATTGAACCTTGTGCTTACAAAATTCTAAAATCCATAGCATATCAGGTTTGCATACAAATTAAATATAAGAAGGAATGCATGGTTGAAAACATCTGTCACAGTTTATTTACCTTAGTTTTTTTAGGATTTGTAAATTATTTGACCACTAAATTACAGTTTATATAAGCTCAGTGAGACATCTGTACATTCTTAGAAAATCTGTGAAGTTGGGAGGTATGATGACATTGGAAATGTGTTCAGCCATACTTTGTCCAGTTAATTCATTAAACTCATGTTTGACAGTCATGTGGTACACTCACATCACATTAAGCTTCCCCAGCTGAAATATAAAGCATGTATGCAGTCCTTACTGTATCTGCTAAGAACATAGTTCCATGTAATGAAATAACAATCAACATGCATCACACAACTGTAACAGGGACGTATGCATGCATTACACTTTTGTAGAAATTATCAGTATAGTTTTACACAATGGACTGTGGTGATTGTTCATTAAACACACCCTTTCAATATGCACTGCTAATGTTCCTCATTTAGTTGGCATAATTGTTAAGGTGTTTACTTTACACACACAAGGTACATGTTCTGATTCTCCCATAGAGTAAATGGCAAGGTGTAACATAGACCACAAGGGCATTTAGCTTAGTATTAATCTATGAACCTATATTATGTCAATGTTACAGCACACCTGTATAGCTTATGCACATATCTCAAGCTGTACACTGCCATTACTATAATGTGGACATGCACATGTCCATTATATGCACATATCATGTATTGCTTGTTGCAATCTTTATTAGAATATGCATCGGTTATGGGCAGGGTATTCTTAGCAGTCTGTCATAGATTTATCAATAGTTGTAGTCTTAAGACTAGAGTAAACAGAATGTACTGAAATCCTTGTATTGATGGTTTGTATGTAACATATAATGAAAGTAATGCTATAATTTCTGTTTTCTCTCACCCCAACCCTTCTCTCTTTTTTTTTTATTATTGTAACCATTTTGTCCACAGCCCAGCAGGTTGGTCATTCTGCCCCACTCCACTGGCTACAGCACTGCTGATCAGTACATCTAGGACACAACCTGGCTGCACCCCCTCTATTGCCCCTGCACTACCTGGGCCCTCAGGTAGTTCTGCCCTGGTGGTACATTCAGTGGTTCTCTCCAGGAGCAGTGGCAGAGGTGGTGGCTTTATCACCCATCAGGCCATGCCAGGGTTGATGTGTAAGATTGTACACCACACAGTTTCTGCACACCTGTGCTTTGTGATGACACTGCTCTGCATCATTCTCTTGCAGAACACAAGGAGTCGCTGACATTGGGCACTGTAGCTATTGGCACAGTAAGGTGACAGTGATGACAGTCCAGTGGGTGAGGACTAGATTCCTACAGTCAACCAACCTGAGGTGCATGAGCACAGGATATCCACAATCCCACTCAAACCATGGTGTTTACCCACCTCTTGTGTCCCACACTGTCCCTGTCTCTTGTCTTGTATGACTTGTCTACCTACTAGTGCTTCCTGTACCCCAAAACCTTCCTCACCCAGACATCCCTACAAATCTTCCCCAATATTCCACTATCACCTCACCAAAAACAAAAAAGACACCTGTCCCCAAAAAAATGTCCCATGCATAGCTCTCCAATTTGCATGTGTCATTTTGACATACTTGATCTGGTCCTATTGGCTACACAGTAACACTGAGTTGTGGTCACCACCCTTTATGGAGCTGATGAGCATTTATCACTGTTGAAGAAATGGAGAGCTATGGTTCTTCCCTATGCCCCTCATCCCTTCCCTCTTTTCACTTTGTATTTCCCCCTGCTTGCTGCCCATTTCACCACTTTCCTGTCTCCCCATTTCCTTTCTTTAAAGAATGATTGCACGATAGTGTGCATTATGCAGCATCGTGTTGATGCACTAAACACCAGCAAATTAATGCAAATGTATTTTAATATGCCATAGATACATGTACATATACGAACAACTCTGCATTTGGACACAGTACCATCTTGTTTAAACTGCAATTTTCAAAAGTAGATAAGTAAGAAAATATAACTAGAAATAGTTTTGCATGAATGCAACATACACCCATTTTTGAACTCAGTGCCATCTGAACAAAAACCTAACTGGATCATTGTTTTAACACAGCTTGCTACTGAGTCTGTTGATCATCAAGTATATTCCACAGAGACAGTACAAACACTGAATTGTTCTAAGCACACATGATTACACCTGTTGCTTTGGTGAGTACATCATATTAGGTGTACATGCATTCATATCATTAGTAGTACCATGTTTTTGTGTGCAATGTTACCAGTGGTGAAATCCAGTTTCATGTGCATGCCATCACATGATAATTTCTCACAGAGAGAAACACCTGGGAAAAATAGAGCAAGGCTACAATTGTGTGTAAGAAGGGAGAGCATTACACACACCCTATCTTTATGCACATGTTACAGCAAATGTTGCTGTAAGAAAATGTTGACATGCTCAGCAGGTAGGCTGTGGAGCCTAGGTACATCTGTCAGAAAATGTGTAACATTTACTATAGATTGTATGACAGACATATAGTGCATAACTGACTGTGTGGCAGCACGTGTTAATGCGGTGACACATTCGTTACTGTTTGGTGCAGATAGTCCCAGGTTCGAATATGAGGGCATTTCTATTATTATAGGTCTGTATGATATCTTTATATACATTTTCACTACAATGTTGGTGCTGCACATTGCAGTACTGTGCTGCATGATGTGCACCATTGTGCAATCATTCTTTAAAGAAGAGAAATTGGGAGACAGGAAAGTGGTGAAATGGGGAGCAAGAAGGGAGAAATACAAAGTGAAAACAGGAAAGGGGTGTGCAGAAGGGAAGTAGGGAAGAACCATAGCTCTCCATTTCTTCAACAATAATACAATCTTATCTGTACAGTGCTGTGCTGAATTTGTAGTATCACCTCCAGAGAAGGTGGTGACCATAACACCATCTTATCAGCTAGCCAATTGGACCAAATCAACTTGGAAAATGGAGAGTTATGTATGGGATACATTCATTTTTTTTTTGGGGGGGGGTAGTGCCCTTTTCTTCTTTTTTGAAGCAGAGAGAGGAATGCTGGAGAAAGTGCATATGGAAGTCTGCATGAGGGAGGTTTAGGGGGTGAGGAAGCATTTGCAGACAGACAAGACAAACAAGACAAGAGACAAGGATGGTGAGGGACACAAGAGATGGGTAAATACCATGGTTGTGATGGGAGTGTGAACATCCATTTCTCATGCCCATCAAGCTGGTTGACCTTGGGACTCTAGTCCTCACCCACTGGACTGTCACCTCTGTCACCTTACACATCTGTCCACACCTTATTATGGAACAGAAGAGACAGCAAGTGTGCCATCCACTGTAGAAGTGCACCGGCCATGTGGTGCACAATCCTGCGCAACTTTACTGGCAGTTCTGAATTGGTGATGAAATGACTCCCTCCACCGCTGCTCATGGAGGGAACCAATGGACCTGCCACTGGGGCAGTACTACCTGAGGAGCCGAGTAGTGCAGTGACAGCAGAGGGGGTGCTAACAAGGCCTGACCAAGATGTGTTGGACTGCGATGTTGTAGCAGGTGGAGTGGGAGTAGGTGGGTCCTCAGGGACCATCACAACCCACTGTGCTATGAAAAACAATTAATAAAAAGGAAGGCTGAGGTGACAGAAAACAAAAAGCATAACATTAGTATCATCAGATGTAATGTAGGTAATACGTCTAAGCCATACCTCTCAAGCAGTCAGAGCAACACTTCTGGGTAAAGCCATAAATAAAACTTGGTCAAAGGTACAGCAATAGGCACAGTTTTGAAATATTGACCATACAAACACAGAACATTCATCAAATAACAGCTGTTACATTAGAATAGATTTCCTAACTGGTATGAGGTCTGTAGCTCAGTTGTTTGTCAACACTTTTTAACTGCAATAGCTATTAATTTGACACTGATGTGTCAGACAACCACACATTTATGACAGAATAAAAATTATGAGGCCAAAATCAGGACATCCTCACAAAATTTGTGCAGCTGAGATGTATATTCTAAGCCTGCCCACCTCATTACAGATGCACAGTATAGTACAGATTGCTGCAAGCAATCCCTGATGTGTGTCATACAGCCCAACATGTTGGAGTCTAGTATGTGGATATAGACAAAATTAACAGTGAGAGACCAGCACAAACGGTGGTGTGATGTTTTATTGTTGCTGTTACAAACCTAACAGTTTTTACCCTGACCTGACTTTTATGAATGTTAGGAATGCAGACACTGAACTGTATGATCCCTTTACAAATGCATTCCCTTATACTTTGATATACCTTTAAAATACAACAGTTGCTTTACAAATGGCATAGATGTATGGGCCATGAATCTGGGCAGTGTGTGACAATCTGTGCATTTAACATGTATCATGTGTGCATATATTGTACATACTGTATGCATGCCAACATTATACTGGTGAAACATTACAGAAGCCCATTTGTGACAGTATACAAATCTGATGCATACCTCTCAGACAGTGTGTGACAATCTGTGCATTTAACATGTATCATGTGTGCATATATTGTACATACTGTATGCATGCCAACATTATACTGGTGAAACATTACAGAAGCCCATTTGTGACAGTATACAAATCTGATGCGTACCCCTCAGACTGCTTGAGCAAGTTATCTGGACAAATCCATAAATGACACCATACCAAAGGCCCAACAATAGGGATCATTCTCAATTACTGATGCCACACAATGGTACTGTT
The DNA here is from genome assembly GCF_019279795.1 of Protopterus annectens. Taxonomy (NCBI): domain Eukaryota; kingdom Metazoa; phylum Chordata; order Ceratodontiformes; family Protopteridae; genus Protopterus; species Protopterus annectens. The sequence continues at coordinate 796,905,402 of NC_056734.1, forward strand.
GACAGAGAACCTGGTTTTGTATTCTCATTAATTTTATGTAGGCTATGAAGTCTGACACAAAGATGTTTGTGATTATACATACATTTTTAATGCTTTGACAATAACTTTCAAGAAAAATGTTTTTGTCAGGATACATATATGAGTCCAAACCCTGGTTATTCTGCAATAATCTGTACAGTTGCCAGGTATAATCTAAAGTGCAAATGCAAGACTGGTTAATACCTCTTGCTTATTTGGCCAGTTTGGTATTAGAACAGTTTCCTACATATTGTAACCATACACTTTTAACAATTTAGAATGCCTACATGCCACATGCTCATCTCATCCTTGCCAACTGCATGGCACGAGAAAAGACATTTCCAGTCCTCTCCTGGACAGCTGTGGAAAGAAAAGAAAAAAAGAGTATGCCATCATAAATAACTGTGCTAACTATATCCACCTTTTAACTCTTGCAAGTAGTCACACAGACATTATACTTACACATCTGCGAGGCATCCGCAGCTCTGAACTGCTCAATCCAACAATCGAGTGTAGCATGTTTTCTAAAGCGGAGTCATCATAGCGATGATGACATTGTTCCCCACTACAGGGAATACCAGTAACACTGGTCAGGGACCTAGTTACAAATGCTTCAGATTTGTACTGGCTTACAGGATAGTCTTACTGCAAGAGCCAGGGCTCATGATCCTTAACTAGGAGCCCAATAAAGATCTTGGACTTCTGGACGCCCAACATCTGTGCTCGAAAGTGTGCACACTCTCCAGAAACCCCAGTCATTTCTACACAGGATCAAACTGAAATGCTGAATAGCACATTCCTGCCAATTCCTCTTGTATATAGGGCTGTCTTACCACCAAATTCCATCAATGTGAAATATACAAATTTTCAAAAGATACACTAGTTTAAAAAATATTGTGCGATGGTGTGCAATGGTGTGCTATGACGTACATTGTGCAACAGTAGCCAAACAATACATTCCATACAAACTATTCCTTCTTTTCTCTAACAATATTTGCTGATGTACCTACCAGCTGCCTTCAAACTCAATACCATGGGGACCAAAAAAAATGGAAGAGTTAGTACATTAATAGGTGCTACACACATATTTGGAAAATGGGCATTTTAAGGTGTTACTAGCAACTGGCAGACCTAAGTGATATTGTATACACCTACTACTTCATGGACTGCATGGGGGCAGGTGCAAGGGGTATGTGTAATATCCTGAATAGATAGTACCCAGTTGAAAGACAGATATGGGTAATAGGGTTTGTTGAGCATTACTGTGTGATGTGCCTTGATGTGCACTGATGCTTGCAATGAAAAGCAAACATTTCTCTGCACGACAACTGGTAAATGCATCCTCTCATTCATTCTGGGCTTCACATGGGCCTGGGATTAAATAAAGGGGTTTCTATATGCATATAGACAGATGATATCAGCCATCAGCTTTTCATTGTCCAACTGTGATAGTATTGGGTATCATAGCATTTGTACACCTGAGCATTTGTCCACACGCTTTGCCATGCTATGCCCACATTTCATGTTCCATGGGTTTACAGGTGTGCTCCCCCTAGTATTTATGCCTATTGTCCATCTTTGTTGCTCTAAGTAGGGGCATACTTATCAACCTGTTAAAGCAAGGAATCTGGACAGAGCCATGTATAACAGTGGGATAAAGGCCCATAAATATGGTCATTTGTTAAATATTGCTCTTAGAAACTAGGATAGTTGATAAAATACCAGACTTTTCATTAGTATGACTTTTCAGAAGGGTACGAAGTCTGAAGCTTAAATGTTCTGTTATTATTTTCTAGCTTCGATAGTTAATGATGTGCCCGTCTTTTGCCAGAAAACAACAATATTATGAGAAATGGGCAACAGGTGAGGCAAATATCTGGACATTCTGTGAGAATCTGTACAGCTGGGGGTTATCATTGTGTGCTGTCCTTTACACGGTCTTTCTTGCTCTGTTCCCTTATGGGTTTTCACAGCCCGAAATAGTATTATGAGCCAAAAAACTTTTGTTTGTGTGCTGCTCATCATTAATATGGGCAGCACACTACTGCCGTTTGCAAACATGCTACTCACTACCATGTTCACAGTACTTTTCCATGTAGGCTCTACACAAAATCTACATAGATTTTATCAAATCCTGGGAAACAAAGACTCACTGCTTCATTGGTTTACAGTTTTTAGTCAATCATTATTCAGTCAAATGAGTTCTTAGTTGAGATTCAGCAAAATGTGATTCAGTCAAAACAATTCCTACCGTATATATATATATATATATATATATATATATATATATATATATATATATAGGTCTACTTCAGTCGATCGAACCTTTACAAGTTCGAACCACATATGGCCGAGACCATATGTTCAAACTTGTAAAAGTTCAAAAACTGAAGTAAAACCACAAAAAAACACATATGGCCGAGACCATATGTTCAAACTTGTAAAAGTTCAAAAACTGAAGTAAAACCACAAAAAAACAAAAAAACACAAAATTAAGCATCTATAGCAGGGGGGCTACACCACCCTGCACCCCCCACACCCCCTTTATTTAAATATACCAACTCCGAGAGTCCAAGTCCGAGATCGCACTACATTGTAGAAATGGGAGAACTTCTCTTTCTGCTCTGTACAGAGATCTCCATTCAGTCAGATCAGACATTTGGTCTCGGCCATATGTGGTTCGAACTTATAAACATTCGATCGATTGAAGGTGACCCAGATATATATATATATATATATATATATATATATATGTATATGTCTTTATATTCATGTATACATACACACACACACATACACACACACACACACACACACACACATATACATACAGAGTTGTAATCATAATTTTTTGATTTTGTACTCAGAACCCATATTGTTACCACTACCACATATCTGCTTTTTTTGTCTTTTAATATGTACTAAACCTTTGATATTTTACCCCTATACACTTTTAAAAAGGCAGATTATGATCAGTTCTTGCCAAGTATAACCATAAAAAGTATATTTGTATATGTGCATTCCTATCCGGTAAGTATGTGCATAGTTATATGTAGCAGACAATAATTTAGACAGTTTTGAGCATCATGTGCTCTTTGAGCCATACAGTTTTTGAGAAGTGCTCAGGAAAAAAATATACACATTTAAGTACATGAAGTATTGCTAGTTACACTGGTAGAAAGTAAAAAGTGACAGATATTCAGAAAACTTGTAGCTGAAACACACTGGTATGTCTTAAAAGGTCATTTGTATATAGCCCATTCCTATTGGCCTCCACTATAGAAGGTTTATGGTATTACTCCGTGAAGTCTCTAACTTAATTGGGTCTTTCTTAGAGATTTCACTGAAGGGCTTGTCTTTGTCAACTTTTTACCGTTTGGTTTGGATATTATTTGGGATATTTTGCAGACACCTTGAATTTATGGATAACAGCCTTGGTCTTAGCTCTGTTTTTCCAACAAATAATGAGATAATCCACTTATCCTGTACTGATAAAATCAAAAAAGGGACAAAACAGAGTATGTTTGCAGTGAGTGAGGTTTAACTTTAATGGCCTTAATGTATCAGTAAAGATTTAAAAAGTGAAAAGTCATGTGCATTTAGAGGCTATGTAGTTGAAAAATGGTATGTTCTTAAGGAGTAATTTGCATATATCCCATGCTCCACTACAGTGAAGACTCTTGCTTAGTTGCACCTTTCTTGGCATCTATATCTTGAGCTGAAGAGTGATGAAAAAAAATGAAACAATCCCAAACTTATATAGTATAACCCCCCCCCCCAAACCCCCCCCCCCACAAAAAACAGAAATTTCAATGTGCAAAGGGACAAGAAACAATGTAAAATGCAGTTACATTCTTAAGTTCAGTCATGTCGCTTTTGCGTTAACAAGTCACACATTAGAGGAGTGATATGCACCAGCCACTGACTTAAAAAAAAGTTTGGATTTCTCTGTTGAGCTGTCATGCAAGACAATTCTATTTGTTCCAGGTATGAGCACAGGAAAGCTGACCTGATAATGAGCAACAGGTTTTATTGAAAACTGCTACTCTTGAAAGACAGATGCAATAAGGGAGCAGTTGATTGTGAGTTCATATATACACATGCATATGTGTGTGTGTGTGTGTGTGTGTGTGTGAGAGTGTGTGTGTGTGTGTGTGTGTGTGTGTGTGTGTGTGTGTGTGTGTGTGTGTGTGTGTGTGTGTGTGTGTGTGTGTGTGTGTGTGTGTGTGCATCCTTTTGCACTCATGTGGTATAGTGAGAATGATATCTTGATTACAATGTTCTGTACCTCACCAATTATGGTAAATCATTCATCCCATTAAGAGTGTGTTTTCATGCCTCAGCATGTCATAAAATCTCCAAAAAATTAAAGGAAATATGGATACATTCTAATAAGCTGTGTGTGAAGACTAGATTATACTATTATTTCATTTACTCTCTACATTTGTGAGAAAAGTTAGTTCTATCAGCGGTATCTTGTATAACCCCCAAAATTATGCATCTACAATTTAATTTTAAATGGTGGCATTAAAACATGTAAATTGGAAATTGAAAAAAATATTTTTCTGCCTTGAGTAACAGATGGACATCTTAAAACAGGAGGCAGATATCGAAGCAGGGAAAGTCAAAGGATGACTCAGTGGAAAGCTGTCCTTGAAACTGCAGAGTCCGTGGTTCAGTCCTGACTTTATTCATTTACTGACTGTATCAAGTTTTATGCATTGTCTGTATGTTTCTGAGGGTTTCCCCCAGGCACTCCAGTTTCTACCCCAAAACATATGATTTGTTTGACTGTGCTACAGTTTCTATAAATATGCTGTACTTATCCCTGCCCTTGTAACTTGGTTCATGGCTTAAAAGGCAGTGAAATTATCAATTCACTTACTTGGTGAAAAATGATAAAAAATGAATCTTGATAACTGATCGAAGAGATGAAGCCTTTAGTTAGTTGTAACAGAGGCCATCCTTGCTACTAAATTGAGAGTCTAAGAAAGTACTGAAAGACTTTTAGTATATTTCTTGAGAGATCTACACAAGAACTAAATGAATACACTGAGTCATCCATGGATGGGGACAAAGCATGTTATGCTTCTGATGCATTCATTTCAGCTGTAAAAAATGGATACTATCAGCTTGCAGAAAGTGAAGGGTCAGTGGTAGAATTCATAAATGTAAGACAAAATATTGCTCATTTTTTCAGTAATGCATAAATAGTAACATGTCTTTACAGAAATGAGCATGATCCTGAAAAGAGTGCGGATTAATACTTGGGTGGTGTACCCCACAATTTGTATTGTGATTTGACAGTCTGAAGGAGGCAGACAACCTTGGTCAAATTCAATATATTAAGTGCAAATGAAAATACAAATCTTAGCACACAGGTGAGGGAATAGTATAAGAATAATAGGAGGAAATTGGAGTCTATTATAACTTGAGGTAAAGGCAGGAAGAAGCCTTAACAATAACAAGTGAAAAAGGCTCAGAATTTGAAATCAACTCCCAACAGAAACAAAACAAGATGAACTGGAATAATTCAAAACAAAGCTAAAAGACCATCCAGGGAATTTATTAAAGTGCCTGTCATGAACCATATGGGTCACCCTAAACAGGTCTTTCTCCCATGATGTGCCCATTTGTGATTCAGAGACTTGTTAGCCGTAACAAGGTAAGACCTCATTACTGTCTAATTTGCATATCTCTGAACTGCATTTCTGCCTCTTCTTCTGGCTTTTCCCAGTTAGGAGTCGCCACAGCTGAACTCCAGTCCTCTAATGATTGACAGTAGGCTTTTACGGTGCCGAGGTGCCAGCCTGACACCCAACCTTCAATGAAGGCATGGTACCACAATATGCAGATAATTGCTGATTTGCATATCATGGTAGTAAAGAGCTGCTCCTGTAGGCAGTGACATTCACCCCCACAGTCAGTCTCCCAAACAGACATATGTATACACAACACAAACAGACATGCACGCTCATAAACACACACCACAGACCTCACACCGGTACCTAACCTCTCTGACCTCCCATTTTACCTGTCCCTAATCTGTCTTCCCTTCCAATTTCCCCACACCCGCATAATAGTTGAAGAGACATCATAATATGTATCTATTATGCCCTGGTGGTTTAGTGAATCCCCACCTATCATCATACTGTTGTTGGTGCTCTTACAGCAATTTAAGAGTAAGCTGTTGTCTTGTGAATCCCCCAACCCCTGATCCCCACTCTGCTGACAGTGTTGTTATAAGTAACCTGTTATCTAGTGAATCCACCAACCCTTGATCCCTTGATCCCCAGTGTGCTGACAGTGTTGTTACACCTAACCTGTTGTCTAGTAAATCCCCCAACCCCTGATCCCCACTGTGCTGACAGTGTTGTTACAAGTAAGCTGTTGTCTACTGAATCCCCCCAACCCTGATCCCCAATGTGCTGACAGTGATGTTACAGAGGTTTAAGAGTATTCTGTGGTATCTAATGGTTCACCCATGATCCTCTGATCCCTGTAATGCCATTGTTGCCATTGTGCCATTTTAAGAGTAATCCCTGGTGGTCCACGGGTTCCCCCCATCATATTAGTGGCAGGAGGATGAACATGGCCTTTTTGTCATGTCCAGTACTACAACATGGTGGAGATGGTTGTGCTGATCTACAAGCTTAAGTGATTTCTTGAGTAATTCAACTGTATAGATGCCTTCCTGAAGGCAGTTCTGGGGGGAGAGCATATGAATAACTGGAATATTCCTCACCCAGCGGAATGCCTGTTTAGCATTCAGCAAGGCCATGGAGCCAACCCTACACAGTGTATCATGTTAGACAGTTGCTGAATAAGTGAAGGGTACTTGATGTGTAAATGGAGGTGTGCACATTGCTGTAACCTCGTAAATCTCCCCTGTACATTTACTGAATGAAAATGCTCATGCTTCCATGATAACAGCTAAATGAGTGCACCTTGCAGAATTCAAAATATCAATGGTTCCTAAATATAAAAATCTGTATTTAATCAGCAAACTGTCAATATTACCATTTACTCTATCAAAAGATTGTGAATCGCATTCCTTTAATTTGATTGCTTGACTCTGCTTTGTATACTTACATTAATGTCTTGCCTAATGGCTTGGGATGTGGCTAAAAACTATCTCATCACGGGACCATCAACCTTGTTATCAAACTGGTAATAAGCACACACACAAATAAATAAATAAAATTAAAATGAGTCTATAATGAAGATATCACTTAAATAAGAAATGTTTCTAGTAGCAGGTGTTAGCCATAGGCATTAGTAACTGAAAGTAGGAGAGGAAAAAGCAGAGGCATGGATAGGGCTGAGAGCTAGAAGCACTAGGGAGAGTGGAATGACAGAACGGGAGATGGGAGAGTGAATTGAAGAGTACACATTGAATGGGGTCTCTTTTAAGTGCTAGTAAACCACAACACTGGAGCACAGAATGAATGTAATAGCGACAGTGAATGACAGTAGTCATAAGAATAATAGGGGTTAGTCCCTGCTATTAAATAAGAGAAGAAATGCGATGAAGATGGACAGATAAGAAAATTAACATGAAAAGAATGTGCATGACAAGAGTGAGCATGCTCAGTGTTTTCCCTATGCCAATAAGTATGCAAGGTGAGATCAACATGTCATTATGTAAACAGTACCTGAACTCCAATAAGCATGCACTTAAATCTCTTGTTGCCCTTAAGTCATGTTTTTCTTTCTTTCTTTCTTTCTTTCCTTCTTTCTTTCTTTCCTATTTTGCTTGTGAGTGATGAAATGACTCTGATCTTTTGTAATGGAAGGAAAGTGAGGAGTGAGGCATTATATCATATTTGTGTGGCATGTAAAGGGCACACACTACATTGTTTTTGGTTTCTAGAAAAGTTATTACACAAGACACATAGTCAGCATTCTAAGTATTGCTTGAGGTCAGTGGCTTCAATGGAAACCAGTATTCATGGGCAGAGTTAGAACAGCGTTGTTATAGTAAAATGTAATGCAGGGGGGTAATCAATTTACACCGGGAAGAATTGTCTGTTACTATTGTGTTATTGGTTTTCTTTGTTCTATTTTTAACTAATGCACTCCTTGCTATCATGCTAATATATTTTTCTTTATGACTTAAGAGTGACCACCAACAGCTAGGTTAACTGAAGGTTCCACAAATATGTAGAAATAGGGGAAAAATATAAATTGTGAACAGTAAGGTGAAGGAATAATGTATGAAGAATGACGGTTGCCAAACAAGGGGTCATTTGGAAAGTATGAAGGTAGAAAGCTAATTTGAGAAGAGTATTCTAGGAGTCAAAAAACAGACAGGATACCAACACTTACTATATTCCAGCACTAGTACATGCAGAAACATATTACCCTTCAACTATATGCAGCACCCCCCACACCCCCTGATACTTAAATGTAACAACTCTGTGGGGTTGCAGGGGGGCTTGTGCTGGAATATAGTAAGTGTGGGTATCCTGTGTGTTTTCAGGATTTTGAACTTTCAGGATTTTGGTCTCATGATTTTGGGCTTTCAGGATTCTGTAGCACTTATAAATATATATATATATATATATATATATATATATATATATATATATATATATATATATATATATATATATATATATATATATATATATATATATATATATATATATAACTGCCATAGCAATCCCTTTTTGCTCATTACAAACACTGCAAAGCATTACAACCATCCCCACAAAAAGTCATCTATGCTTACACATACATGCACAGACACACACACACACACACACACACACACACACACACACACACACACACACACACACAGATTAGGTAGATCGTATGCTGCTCAAATATCTGATTTTGATCAAATGAATAAATTCAGAAATAATAGTCACTGTAATGTATTTCATCTCATTCGTATAAGATGCATAAAGTGCAAACCATTACAAGATACAAGAGCATGTATGCATGCACATAAAGCACACATAAGAACACACAACACGCTAACATGCACATGTCCTTGTAACTGCTGCTGCAGTTATTTGATTTTTCCATTTTTATTTTTCCATGCTTGCTAAAAATTGCTCTGTAGAAGTCACACCTTTGTGGGTGAAAAAGAAATGATTGCTACAATAAAACATTTCAGTCATAGCATGAACAGGCCTTCCTGTTTTTTTTTTCTGTCCTCCATCTGTATACTAACTTATTCATTAATTCTCCAAACTTAGTTTCTAAATATTTTTGTTACACTCCTTTATCCCTGTCCATTTTAATTGTAAATAAACATGTATTATTTATTCATGATTTGTGCGTACATGTATGCATGTATTCATTTATTTATTTGTTTAACAGAATCAAAGATAAGTATGAAAGTGTCTCACCTTGGTATGATGCACAATGCATTATCTTTCTTTTACTACTGACTTAAACTGCCCCCCCCCCCCAAATTTACATTGGAACAATCAGAACTGTGCAAACTAGAAATTACCATATTCATATACATACTGTGACACTATATGCCTTTTTTTTTTTGCTTTATCCCCAGTGAGGCAATGAATTTCACATTTTGAACTTTTCAGTCAACAGAAAGGCTAACCCAATTTTCATTATTTAACTCCACTTGTTCTTTTTATGCATAAAGGATAGTTATACCATAAAAGTGATTATTTTTGGTTACCATACTTAATGTCATTTTGAGAAAAAAGGAACACTTTTCACATTGTTTTTCATTTAATTCTATTCCATTGTAATTAAATGTGTTAAATGTGTACAGGAAACTAAATAATGTATAACCAATATACCCTGATGCTGTTTATTTTCCTTTCTCACTATAGCACCAGGGATTGCGATTAAGACAAGGCAAAATTCCAGTTTGTGGATGGTTGGCATTATCAGAGTGAAAACGGTTATAAGCATTGGTGATGTCAAAAGCTAAGTAAAATCTGTTAAAATCTTGTCAGCATTTAAATGTGTGAATCCTGAATCATCTATATATTTCTAAAGAAAACTTGCTTTAATGGCAAAAGCTGCCCATATAGAGTTTTAAGTTGGCTGTATTTTATCACAGACATGTAGCATCAAGAGCTGAATAACTTTGCACAAGTAAAATAAAAAAAAATAATAATATTTTCTTTTTCACAAATATTTTGGTGTAGAATCAATCTGATTAGATGGCAAAATTATTACTGCAGCAATTACTTAACATATCCTCTTTCATTGTGAGTTGTTATTAGATTCACTTTGGAAGTTTTTTTTAAGAATGTAATACTAGTGCATGAACAGGCATTTCATCTGTTGATGTCCAAACAAGCTTTCTGAAGTGCAGGAAAATGTCTTAAATTTTGGTAAATGATGAGGGGAGTAGAACTAAACAGATTTACAGAAGAAAATGGCAAATCAATAAGTACATCCTATGGAGGGATCAATAATACAAGAAAGACGATTTAAGTTATTTTAGAAAAACATAGAAAAATGACATTGCTATAATTATATTATAATTGATTTAAACCTGATAAATTATTTTGAAAATTAACAACAGCTTCCAAAGAAAAGAAAGCACTTGAGGTAGGATTCTCTAAAGTTTGTGGAATCCAGCACATTATGCTGATATCAGTGGTTAAGTTCCAGATAACAATGTGATCTGTAAATGTACCTCAGTGAATCCCAAATTTCATGGCACACAAAAGATTATCTCGGTAATAAGGGCCCACTCAACATTACCTGCAAGTAATCTATAAGTAATGAAAAAATTACTGTCAAAGCCCGATGTATATAAACAAAGTTAAGGAACGAATCTCACAGTCCAAGCATCCTGATAGTCTTAAATGGATATCTATAACAGAATCTCTCCACTAAGCTTAAGGACAACTATGAAATATCAACTTATCTCCATTAGTATAAAATATACTAACTCGAACTTATGGATTCTGACAGAATCTGTAAAATTTCTAATAAAAAAGAAAATCAATAAGGGTGAAGAGCAACCATGATCACATCACCAAAGCCAACATTAGGTAACAATGGGTGTGTGGCTTTCATGGGAAACTCAGGTGATGCACACACCCAAGGGGAATGGAAAATAGAAAAGAAGATGTGGGGTGTGTGAGGAAGAGAGACACAAAATAGGGATGATGGAACAGGAAAATCAGAGGGACATGGTCATTTTTATTTGGGTGGAATAGGCTCCATTTTTAATTTTTTTTAAGAATCAAAGAAAAGGAGATGGGGAAAGAGGAGGAGAAGGCCATCACAGAAGGTATACCCATAGAACAGATATCACAACACAGACAAACAGTAAGGGCAGGTGAGTTAAACAGATGGCACACTGCAGAACATAGGCAATGGAAATAGGGAGGCATACCAGTCATGATGAAATGCAGAAAAACATGCCTACCTATGCACTATCAAGTTATGAAATGTTGTAAACTGTGTGGCAGTCATACCTGGATGTGTATGACAAATGGTAGATGTGTGTTGTTGAATAATAAATAAGGTTCACAGTACATTTTGGATAAATAAACATATATCCAAGAAGTCTATCAGCAGTGCAAGTGTAAATCAAACAACATAACAGATGAGCAAATGCAGATCTAAGAATACTAGATACCTTTATCAGTGGACAGAGATGAACATCTGACCATGCATGTGAAAGGCAAACAACCAAGGACAGGGGCAAACAGCATTACTATAACAAACCAACAAAATGGCTGCTTAATACATAAGTAGGTGTACACTATCCAAACAAGTGTGTAATGGAAAGCATATGTGCCACACACATATGCATTCTGCTTACTACATAAGTAGATGTACACAATCTAAACAAGAGTGTAATGGAAAGCATATGTGCCCCACGCATATGCCATGTCAAAGGCAACACACAGGTGAAAATATATACGTATAACTGTCAGTGGCCTAAGTGGAATGTACTTGAAATCAATACCAATACACATACACATATCAATGACATGTAAGAATAGTTCCAAAAATCTAACACCGCAGCTTAAAAACTACATCAGGTTGCCCACATGGATTTCAATAACGTACACTGGTTAGTACACAGGTATAAAGAGCACTAGGATGTACCGCAAGCAGAGGCCGGTGACTTGTGTGCAGATGTCCTGCATCTGTAAAACGGCCACACATTTGGCATATGTTCACTATTTAAACAATGTAATACATTACAATGGTCATCAAAGGCAAACATATCTGTAAAATATAATATGGAAATATGAAGGTGGAAGTATGGTGGATGACCTGGGCCCACATCAGGGAAAAGCAGGACAACAAGGTAAGTTTTCATGCTGCAAATGCCTGTGTGCAGCACACAGGATGCTGTCGATGCTAACCCTAAAAGAATTCAAGCAAATGGCAATGCCACATGTTCAGACTGATTGCAGATATCCGCAGAAATGGGCATGTATAAATCACACATGCACAGTAACGTGCAAGCATGTATCATTATCAGGCATAGGTAAGCAAGCTAAGAATTTCAGTCACATACACACATACTGTCATGCCAATGTTGAATAAACAATTGCAGGTGTATGTCATGCACCCTGCTCAAAACTGAGCAGAGGACACTCCTGTGAGCATCATTATAGCACATCAATGATAAGTCAGGGAATACTCAAATATAAAAGGTACAATTGTGTGTCAGTATGGATTTGAATGTGTGCAGAGACATGTACCCTCATTAGTTACTGTGTACACCTATTGGTGTATGGTGTGAACCTGTGTGAATAAGCAATGGATGCAGAAGTGTAACATACAGCAAACGCTGCATAATGTACTGTTACAGAGTAAATAATCCTTATCACGGTGCATGCATTAATGCTACATTAGCATTTGATGCAGTCAGAAAAGGAGGACTACCCATAGGTATGACATACCTGTCTATGAACCCACATGGCATTAGCATTGCCAACACATGGCACACAACACCACATCATGCCAGTGGGACAGCATGATAACTGTCATCCAAACAAAATTGGAAATGACATGTCCTCCTGTTGCACATGCATGATATGGCAATACACAAATATGAACCATACTACAGTGGTAATGCTGTACTATGGACACTATCTGTTCTCTGTCAGTTTCCCTTCAGTAAAACATGTTTACAAGATAATTTTTGTAGCAGGTTAACTGCCACAATGCATGGACAGCCGAATGTGTAATGAAAATGTAATATCTTAATGTGCGTCATGCACACATTGAAGCATAATTAAATGTCACATGATGGTAATACATAAGCATGTCAGCTACATGGTATATGTATACACAACAGTGCAAATACAGACCAATAAATTATATGGCAATCAGCATGTTGGCAGCATAATACAGTTGGGGCACACAGACAATACTTATGAACTAGAGGGATGAGGTTGATGGAGTAGAGCCTCACAAATTACCTCATGGGCTAGCTCCCTAAATTTGTCACACATAGTCAGTGCCATAATGTAAAATAATGTCTCCATCATGTCCCTCATCTGTGTTCAAAACACATTGGTCACAATCTCCTTGATATCATCCCAATAATGCTTAGAATGTATTTATTTATTTATTTATTTACATTTGTTGACCGGGCTAGTCTAGCTGGATACATATCCCTTTTCAGTAGAGGCCTGAGGAGAAAAGCTCCAACATGAGTGAATTAATACATTCAAAATATTCTAAAAATGACTAGTTTCACATTACATAATAAGACATGATAAGAAAAAATGAATAAATTGTGAACAATGTAAGGTTTCATTAGAGTAGAAGTAAGAAATAAACAAGTCTTAATGCTTTAGTAGGGTTCATGTGAAGTCAATCAAAATCTAAAGCACTAGAACATTAGCAAAACTATTTAGTAGTGTTGTTCATAAGATATGGGGGGTAACTGTTAAGGAAGCAGGAGAAAAAGAAACAGGGGAGGGGAGAGAAGAAAAGTAGATTCAATCAGGCTTTGAGCAGGGGCAAAGCCAATGTATTTTAAGGTGGTCTCTAAGGTGTTTTTTAAAGATTAGAGAGGATGAGAGTGAGGTGAGTGTATTAGGAAGTTTGTTCCAGATTCTACCCATGACATCGGAGAAGAAGGAATCGCCTGCTTTGTTATTAGAAGGGTTGCTGGCAATAAGTAGCTTATTAGCTGAGCGTAGTGTTGAAAGATTTTTATAAGGGGAGATCAGATTAGTGAGGATGGGAGTATTAGTAGGATGGTGCAGGATTTTTTGTGCAATCACAAGTTGATTGTATTGTAGTTGATTTTTTAGTTCTAACCATTTGAGTTGTTTAAGGTTGAGGCAGTGATGGGTTCTGTACGGAGAGCCAGTGGCAAATCTGGTTATGTTATTGTAGCTAGTTTCAAGTTTGGTGAGATTATGCTTTGATAGATTGGTGTAAATGGCAGATGCATAGAATAGGGTGGAAGTAAGATGAGTCTGGGCAATGGATTTCTTAGCTAGTGGTGTAAGGAAGGGTTTTATTCTATACAGGGAGCCTATTTTTTTATTAACAGCTTTTATAATATTATTAACATGGGCATCGAAGCTGAGGTTATGGTCAATAGTTATACCAAGTAGTTGAGCAGTAGAATCAGGGGAAATGCAGGTTCCATTGTCAGAGGTAATAGTGAAGTGGAACTGAGGAGATTTTATGGTGGGAGTAAAGAGTAGTAGCTTAGTTTTCTTGGGGTTAAGAAGAAGGCAGCGTTGGGTGAACCATTTTTCAACTGTGTTAAATACATTTTGTGTAAGGGTGTGGAGAGAAGAAAAAGACTTGACAGTACAGATAAGAGTAGAGTCATCAGCATATTGTATACAGGTGGATTGTGGAAAAACAGTATGGAGATCATTAATAAAGATGGAGAAAAGAAGACAGCCTAGGGTAGAACCTTGAGGAACTCCAGTGCTCACTGGGAGGTGTGTGGATAGATTCATGATGTTCACTCATCACAGCATGGTAAACATGAGAATCTACTATATGTTGTACAATCAGTATTGTATGTGTGCAACTGTATGCATGACATGATATACTTATAATTATTATTATATAATTATTAGACACAGGATAGAAGTGTGTTGCAAAAAAAGTACAAAAGGTGCTGTAGGCAGATGAAATACCAATGTTGAACTTAAAGGCATTCCACACAGTCTACAAACAACTGTTTGACCACTGACAAAGCAGACATCTATTCAATCTGTGAATAGGCTGACTATGCACTACAGATTGGTCACTGGTAAACACATCCAAATTCACAAATGTACCAACCCATTCATTATAAGCAATAGTAAAAGCACTACAACTTTGTATATAAAACATCTACCTCAAACTATGTGTGACAGATACACAAACTTGACTATCATATAGGTTGTGGCCTACATTTCAAACACTATCTGCAGAAAACATGGCTTGCTGCCAAATGATTTTTCAACAAATCTGAATCTGAATCAGACTGTTAAGCACAGATATTGTGTGATTGTTGCACTTGCCTTACTGATGCATGATGGGTATTCAGGCTTTTGAGGCAATGTACACAGGCCTGTAAAAAGGATCATATGCATTTCATTTAGCTAAATGGAAAAATTAAGCAACATACCTCACTCCTTCCACTGGTCCTCAAGCCAGTGCATCTTCCTTGCCTGACTGTCAGACCCACAACTGAGTCATGGCAAGTCACATGCACATGAGTGCACAGATTAAACATTGATGTTCAAGTGTTGGACCACCACAGCAGCACAGATTGCATCTAATGGTAATTTCCCACCAGATGTGCATATTGAGCATCAGACATAACACCATAATCATAACATATGCCATTATGAACATATACAAATCTGTCACAACAGGGATAATCATCTCAGGGCATAACTGACACTGGTATGCATACATACCCAGGTTGTTGTATCAGGGTTTGGCACACATTAAGGGACACACATCAGTGGGACACATTCCTATTTGTCCACTACAATAAGCTGCAAACAGGTAAACAACACAGGACATAATGATCAACTTTTAAAACCACAAACAAAATATATCACTGTACAATATGGATAAGGTTATGCAATAAATGGAGTCAGGTATGGTTAAGAAAACTGCTGGAATCATGTGCTATCAGACATGTCAACAGATGACACTGTCAGTGTTATGTATACCAATCTTCATCACCATGGAGTGAGAGTAACAGTACAGGACAGAGTGGATCAACTGTCTGTGTTACATTAATGCATCCAAATGGTACCCACACTAATGGCTCGCACCAGGGTCTGATCTGCCTCTACCACACATGGAAACACTTCGCCCAGATTGCTACACAGAGGAGACTGAGGTGGTAACACAACCATGTGGAGGTGAAGGAGTATGAGTCTAACTTGACTGTATGGTCATGACTGACAGGCCCACAGCAGATGGACCAGTTGCAGAAGTGTGTGCACATGAGAGCACAGACACTGATGCCTGATGGGCAAGGTTGGTTCTGCTGAGATGGGGCCTACCTCTCCCATGTGGTAATCAGCTAAGCACCGTCAGGGCACAGAAAACCAGATCTATGATATTGCTGAGAACATTCATTTGCCTGTAGGGGTAGGTGGACACACTCTGACACCTGGCCATGCATACCAGCTGCACTCCTACATCTACTGTGAAGGTCAGTATCAATGTGTTGTGAGGAACTGCCAACATCAGCAGCAGTCTCAGCTTGGGTCTGTTGTTTAATGGCTTTATCTTGTCCACCATCCAATGCCTCCTCATTGCCAGAATGGGTGGACAAGTTCATCTCCACATCCAAAGCTACTGCCACATCTACATGACTGTCACCATCTTATCTGGACTGTATAACCATGTCACTGTCCTATGTGTCAGGGTGCATGCTATCATACTGAGACACTTCAGATCTCACATCATGATCACTAGATCAGCTGAAGAAACATACAAATAGCTGATGTGCTAAAAGAAGTGACAGATGACAGAGGTCAGTACAACATACTTACATCACATGCTGGATATTATTAAATACATATGACACGTATATCTCACCGAGATGTTACAGATAATACTGACTTACCATTAGGTCTTGCCTGTGTATGGGTCATGGAATCTACATAACAGGGAGTCAACAATTGCGTTATACAGTCAACATACAAGACATATGTGATAAATTCAAAAATAACACACAACTGACAAGTCCTCCCGGGAAGACAATGTGGTACAACAGGGATGCCCTTCAACTAGTTTAGGGAAAAATGTCAGCATTACCAATCACATCATTGCCAGCATGGACCATTTGAACAGCATTAAAACATACAATAGGCTTTACATATACTTACCACTTGTTTGTGCACTTGACGATGATATAGTCTGTCCTATGAATCTGTAGAAAGACACAGTATTAATGAAAAATAACAACAGGAGTAACTACAATGATGTGTATTAAAGATAGGTAACTGCATACTACTGACAGACTACTACTGTTGTGAGTCTGTGTGTTGTACTGCAGATCCTGCAGTGAGAAAGTAAAGAGAAAGACAGCGCAGTCATGTATGCAGGTAAAAGAATACAAACAGCATGACATATATGACACAGTAATAGGGGTTACCAATACTCATATGCTGGGCATTACACCTGTTGACTAGCTGGCCCTGTGTCAAAAAACAGGGACATTAAAGTCATGTATCACAGGTCTGCTAGCATTGCTGCAAACTATGAGCCTTTTGTGGTAACATACCTGGTCTGTCTGTACATACACCTGCATGGCTTGGGCCCTAACTCGATGTAGCTGTAGTGTACAATGTTTGGGAATGATTAATATGACAGTAACAGCAGTGCCATGACACGAGGCTGATGAAATAACAGGTAGTGATGACAGTCACATAGTACCAAGATACAAAACTGCCCTTTCCTGGTGTCTAGAAGTAGATGGACCTGTGAATATTAGTGCAGACAGCATTACACATATTGGTTGCACTGTTCTGTCTGTCCTGCAGTTATATGAGTATGTCATTACACTTGTGTTTATTTTCATCACCCTGTATGGATCTGTGTGCATGGTTCAAATCTACTGCTGTAAATCCAAAATCACAATGCATGAATATACATACAACAGCAGTATACAATCATTTAATCCATAGTCATCCATGTCATACAAAGTAAGTCATACATGTTTGGCCTGGAGTTTCTGCTACTATCCTACCCCAGTGATGTGTCACTCCCCACTTGCAGGCAGGTAAGACATACTGCAATCTCAGTGGGGGTCAATGGTGGTCCACTACTGGTGGCAATCCTCGATTTCTCATACTATGTTAACCTGCTGGCTGTGTGGAGGATCTTGTCATAGTAGCATTATCAAAAGGTCTCATGGGATCTACTGTGACCTCTAAATACATTAATCATTTTGTTGATGTCATGTCCAAGTAGGCTGTGTTCATTTTGTCTCAGAGCTTCTAGTATGATGTAATTTTCCTGTGGGGAGAAATGTTCACCCCCTAGCTCTGTTTGCCATCTGAAAGACAGTAATATACACATGATGATATTTCTGTGGGGGCCCAGCTATGCAGATGATTATGTGAACAGCACATGTCACCATAAGCATTATGCATTCCTGTGCAATGCAAAAGTCTATGAAACACTGACTGTGACAAATACTAATGTGACATATAAAAAGTGCACCAATGTCTGCATACATAACAGGTGCAAAATCAATGTAACTTGTAGTATCTGTTTGTGGCATTAGAACTCCTTATTCTGCATATCTGCTGAATGGAAGTCCAAAGACAACAACATTATGACACGAGTCTGCAGCTGCTTCATATTCAAATACTGCCTAAACTGTCATTTGAACAACTTGCAGAAAGAGTTGGAAAACTTTAGTATCTGTAAGTAGGCCATTGAGAGTGCAGATCCTTTTTATATTGAGCCAGTAGTTATAAGACTTTTGTTAAGAAACATCAATAAAGCAATATCTGTAACAGAAAAAGGACATAGTATGTATGGATAATGTCAGAATATGTAGCTTTCCATATGTACACCATAGAGTGTATGGAGTTACCCATAAGACATATGGATGACCTGTAAATACTTCTTTATGTACCATTCACTTTGGCTGTGTAAATCTTTCTATATAACTACATATGGGAAATTACTGCATGTCCTTAATGCAGATGTCAGCACCTGCATGCATAAAAGCAAATCAGACAGACCTAAATTAAGTTGAAAGCAATTGTCTTAAAGCACATAATTTCAATAAAAATAACTCTAAACAGGTACATTTGTGGATGAGTAATGTTAACAGAGGAAATATTCCACAAAACAGAAATGCTAGGAAGGTTACAATTTAATTTATAAGCTACCTACGACTCAGGTATCTCTGAAAGTGAGAGCAGCTAATGTGCACCCATCTTTAAGTACCATTTGTACCATACATAATTGTGTTCCTATCATGTCATCGAAGATTTAGACTGTCGAACGCCTAAACGTCGACACCTAAATGTCAAACGCTGAAAACTGCGAACGGCCAGTTACGTGAACTTTTTCCCAGGGGAAAAAATTTGCTTGCCCGTCACCAGGGATTTGTCATTTTCCCTGATGTAGAGCGATCTCAGAGTTGGTATATTTAGTTAGGGTGGTGTGGGGGGCACAACCACATTGCTAGGGTTTTAATGTTTGTTTTTTTTTTTTTTGGCCAAGCAAATTTTTTCACGGGAAACAATTTGCCTAATTGGCCGTTCGCTGTTTTCAGCGTTTGACAATCCAAATGTTCTATGTTGTAATATAGATGCACATAATTAATGATGTTCATTAAAATTCCAACTTTTGGAATCCCATTTATGCACCTCTGTGTAAGTTCTTGAAATTTAGTGCACAGCCTACTACCTCAGCATAACGAAGAAGTGCTCCATGTAAGTATCCAATAGGTGTCCAAAAATGGAAATATGTGTAGCACATGCCCGACATCTTCCAATGGTCTGGTAACATGACATAAGCACCACTTTTAAATATTGATTCTGATACATTTGCAGATCAGACCATTGCTACCTGTGAACTGAGTGGAACCTCAGTGAGTATTTTTCTATTTTTCCATTTTAACTAAATTTTCCATTGGATTACAGAGATAACTACTTCCAAGAGGCTGTGACACCTGAAGGTGCCCAGTCAGACTGAGGATGAAATCGCACAGATGCTGCCCATCTACACTAGAGCAAAGCATCAGATGAGAGCCAGCCAAAGGAATTTTGCAATGATTGACATCTGGAACTGGATTGTGAGGAAGCACTAATGATGTACGGGGATCTACCAGACTGGAGTTTAAGTTTGCAAACTGCTATGATGACAGGCATTGAAGTGATGCAAAGGAGTTATCGTACTATTACATGAGCATTCCTAAAGATTCTAGAGATATAGCTATGCCCAAAATATATCAGATATGTGGATGTTAAACCATTATGTAGCTGTTCTGACAACTGGCTCATTTGGATTTTGAGAAGACATGCTGACTCCTCTCCATATAAGTATGGGTTCTATTCATATGTTATTAATTTGTTTTAATAATGTATACAATATATATAATTTGGAAATTTTAAATGTATATCATATCTGTTTTCCAACAAATAATGACCTCATTTCACACATCGACTGTACTTTTGTATCACTAACACCTGTAGAGCTTAGGCCACTTATGACTGCGCATTTTGTAGTTATCCAGAATAGTAGGACAGTCACCTACTCTAGCTGTACATTTCTGAGTAGTAATTCATGAATAACTTCTTTACTTCCTTCCTCTTAATAATGTGAACATTCTTACTATAGTCCCATTTGTTTAAGCAAAGAGAAATGCCTGTCTGACTGCTGATGCATATCTTTTCATTTCTGTGTCGATAGCTGTCATTTCATTAGATTATGTGTCTTTCGGCTTTTCTCAGTTAGGGGTCACCACAGCGGAACGCCAGTCCGCTAATGATTGGCAGTTGATTTTTATGTGCCAAGTTGCCAGCCCTGATGCACAACCTTCAACGAAGGTATGCCCATTCACGCATGTCTCCATGCAGAAGATGCGCTAGCTGAGAATCGAACCGGACAACATCTTACTGTGAGGCGACAATGCTACCACAGCACCACCACCGCAGATTATTTATAATGGTCATTAACTGTTGTAAATTTCCATATTCATCCATTATCTGCAGGAATACAACTTAACACAAACAGTACCTGTTTCCTATGGAAGAGCATGTGCTGCTTGTTAGCTTTCCTTGTAAGGAAAATGTCTAGTATGCCTATATGATGGAGTGCTGTGGACTGAACTCTACGTAGAGAAAATGTATCATTAAATTATTACCTTGGACTATTTAATGTGTACTCAAATCCTCTTCTCTATACAATTGCTTATTCATATTAATATTTCTTTTGTGCATGGGAGATACTGTAAGAGTGCCACAGACAGCTGCCAGTCATATCCTTAAACAATTCCTGGCAGCAATGTACACCAAAGTACAGGAACACATACACTTTCCATCTAAACCCACGGAGTGGTGAACTATCATGCACCATTTCCATAACATTGCAAACTTCCCATGTTTTTGGTGCAATAGAATGCATCCACATCCCTATTATGACCCCCATATACCCAGAAGCACAAAGATACATCAATAGAAATTGGTTACCATCCCTGAACTGCAAGGTGGTGTGCTCAGCAGATGGCAGCATAACAAACAAAATGGCAGCACACCCCAAATTTGCCAGGAATGTCCATAATGCTGCCATATGGTGGTAAACTGGTCTGTAGGCTGCATTCCAGCAAGATAAAATAATTTAGGGACTACTGTTAGGTAAGTACAGGAGCACAGCTAGGATGTAAGCTGACTATCTTCCCTGTCAACATTATTTATGATGACAACATATGTGTTTCCCTGCCTCACAACAACTGACTGTGATTATCCACTTGAGCAGTGGCTAATGATACTGTATAGAGAACTTTCCATCCTTGCAGAGGATGCCTGCAAAGGAATGCATGCCTCAACACGAAATACCATAGAGCATATCTTTGGTGTACTGAAAGCAAGGTTCAGATGTCTGAGCACATACGGATGTGCACTGCAATGCCCACCTGAAAAGACAGCTTAGATGACTACTGTCTGCACCATGCTAGACAATATGCTAATAACAATATATGGCAGTCTTCCTGCTGCAAGTGTGAACTACCTGAAGAACCCCGGATGTCTGAAGATAACATTCTGCAGCTATCAGCTGAGGAGAAATAGAACAAGGGGGTCTGAAACAGGTGTGGGCAATGGAGAATGCAATACAAGTCCCAGCCCAGGCAACACGGCAGCATCTGACACACAACTATGAGTCATGACAAGCCACACGTACAAAAGTTCACTCATAAACATTGATATTCAGGTGCTGCCCCACCACAGAAGCACAGATTGCATCTAATGGCAATTACCCAGTAGCTGTACACAGTGAGCATCAAAGAAAACAACACAATTCTAACATGTAACAGTATCAACATATACGAATCTGTCATAACAAGGACCTTCAACTCAGACCACAAGTGACACAGGTATGCATACAGATTCTTACAGGTGTATGTGTATATGGGAGACAACAATAGGCATACCTCTTTGAAACCAATTCCAATCACTCCTCTACCAAGTGATGCAAACAGGAAACCAAGACAGGACATACTGTAAAACTGTTGTCAATATCGCAAGCAACATATATCGATGCAAAGTACAGATAAAGCACCATGTATTAAATGGAGTCACCTAAGGTTAGTAAAAATGTCTGTGGTATCAGACTTCACAATGACCACAGACATATGACATCATCAGTGTTCTGCACAACAATCATCATCACCACAGGGTGAGACTGACATTACATGACATACTGGAATTACAAGTGGGGGTAGGGAGTGTCAACATCACCAGCAAACTGAACATAGGGCTGTATTCTACAGGCCTCAACCTGTCCACTATCTGATGTCCTCACATCTGTGGCTACAGCCTCATTCACATGACAGTCACTGTCTAGGACAGACTGTATCACCAAGTCTGTGTCCTGTGTGCCAGGAGCTATACTACCATACTGAGACACATCAGATCTCACATCAGGATCAGTGGACATGCTAATGGAGGATGAAGGTAGTGAATGCTAAAAGAAGAGAGATAACACAGGTCAGGTAAACATGCTTATAATGCATGCTGGATATTATTACTGACATATCCCACATATATATCACTACAATTTTACAGATAATAATGACTTACTAGGAGGTCTTGACCGTGTATGGTCTATGGAATCTATATAACAGGGAATTGACAATGATGTTACATATGCAACATACATAACATATGTGATGAATACAAATATAACACACACCTGACTTGGAATCCAATGCTGGAGATGAAGGCTGAAATGCAACTGTCATAGGGGAACAAAGGCATAAATGCAGCATTATTAATCACATACATGACAGCACGTACCTTTACAACCAAGGTAAAACACACGGTAGGTAATATATACACATACTAGCTGGTCATGGCTGAGATGCCAATGGTGGCTGCCCTATACAAGGGTATTAGGACGCAGTATTAACAACAGCAGAAGTAACAATGATGACCTGTATGAAACAGAGATAATAGCATACTGGTTACACCCTGCCAATGTGGTGAGTTTGTCTGTTGTAATGTTGATCCTGCAGTGGGAAAATATAGAAAAGCAAAGTCAAGTATACAGGTACCACCATAGTTGCTGATGACCTGTACAACTTAATAACAGGATATGGTGATACTCACATGACATATGGTACACCTCTTAACCAAATGTCCCTTTGTAGGAAAACAGCAACATTAATTTCATACAATGCAGTCATGTTATTCAGTGCTGCAACATATAAACATGGGGGGAACCATACCTGGTCTGTCCTTAGAAGCACCTGCATGATTCATGCCCCCAGAAGCTGTACATGTAAGGTACAATGTCAGAGAAATATCAGTATGAAAGCATACATTACCTGCATGACAGGAGGAAGAGGCAATAAAAGGTAATGGGCACAGTAACTACCACTATGGTGGGAGGTTGGCATAACAGTTAAGGTGCTTGCCTTACAGACACAAGGTGTAGGGTTTGATTCTTACATGGGGTAATTGACTAGGGTCAAAATGGTCCACAATGGCAGCCAGCCTAGTACTAATCTATGAACCTATGAACCTATGAAGAGTATATTGAGGCAATCATCTGTGTCATCCTGCTCTGGTGCAGAAGTGGACAGCTCTGTGCAAATTAATGCTGATAACATTACACGTGTTGGTTGTACTGCAATGTATGTGCTGAAGTTGTATGGCAACATCATTATACTGACATTGGTCATCACTACCCTAGATGGACCCATGGGGATCATGCAATTCTGCTGCTGTTACACAAAAATAATTTATGAGTACGTGTGCAACAACAATTTGCACCGAGGTACACTATATGCAACAATGTAACATACCTGGAACACCTGCTTCTATCACTCCCTAGGCACACAGCTATCCCCAAATACCATATGCAGTGATGCAAGAAACTGCGTGATCTCATCTGGGGGTTTCAATGGTGGACCACCACTGGTGGCATTCCTCAACCTCTCATACTGTTGTACCCTGTTGGCTGCATAAAAGATCATGTCAGAGAACCACCGGCGACAAGGGTTTATTGTGACCTAACACAGCACTAATTATATTGGTGAGGTCGGTTTACATTTTAATCCTCCACATTGTTTTTCCTGCTCATCCAAGGTATCTCCAGCCATGTTGGTGCAGAGCAGCTATTATAATTCCATTTTTCTGTGGTGAAAAATTGTCACCCCCTAGGTTTGTTTGCAATCTGGAAGACTGTTATATGCACATGGTTAAATTAATGTGGGGGGACATATATGGAGATGGTTATGTTGACAGCTTATGTCATTTACCCTCTCTGCATTCCTATGCACTGCCAAATTCTAGGAAATAGTCCCTGTCTTGTGTAGTACTGTGACATATAAAACAACATATGTGATATGACAACAATGTCTGAATACATAAGACTTGGAGCAACAACATAATTTTTGATACCTGTAGCAGCTGACTATTGGTTTTGAACCCATTACAGTGGGCATCTCAGCACTGTACCTACAATCCACATACTCTGCACACAGTTCACATTAATCTACTACTCATAACAAATATGTGTGAAACAAAAATGTTTGATGTCTGTCACACACATCCTGTTTCTCAATAGCTGTAAGGCAACTAGATGCCAGGTGCAAAATTATCTTTGCAGCAACCTAATTAATGGGCTTCATTAAAATTCAGAGTTATGGAATCCCATTTGTGAACGTCCAGTTAAATTCTCAAAATAACTCTGCCAAAATTTAACATTTTAAGTTTAAATTTTCACCATACCATCTACTGACCATAACAACATGAAAAACTTGAACAAATCAGATCCAAAATGTAATCTATGTTAACAGCTATGAAACTAGAGATTCATAAAAAGTCTACCTTGAATATTTCATATCAAAATTATTGCCTGCTTTTATCAGTAATGATGAGAAGCAGACGTGGGACTGAGAGTCAGTTTCATGTAATTTGTGCAGTCAACATACTCATCTCATGGGTGACTAAACCTTTAAGAAATATAAGGTCATAGATTACAAATAAACTGTGACTGGTCATGGCATTTGTGATTTTTTTTCAGAAGTAGTGTGGTGGATACATTGAACCAACCATTTGAACTGATGGCGGATTACAATACAGTTAATGAGTGTAAGGTAGCTAGCCAGAGGAATATAGTAATTATACAGTAATTATACAGGTAAGTGAGAATAAGCTGACTGAATACAGTTATATGGAAAATGAAAAGGCTGCATTGTTTTATTGATATATTCATATTTTGATTAACAAGTTTACTCACCAAGTATACTTTTCTGCAGTGCTGGCAAAGGGTGGGGAATATTCAATATTGCCAGTAGATGGAATATAGATGCCCCTCTAACTTAAAGTAAGGAAATCGTTTAGAAGAAGGAAAATCATTATATCTTAGGAAGGCCAACAATATTGAAATACTAAAGGATACTATTAAAAAAAGGAAAAGAAAAAAGTTAGCAGTAATAAAACAGGTGAGTGCAAGTTTAAGTGCATATGTTAAAGCCAGGAGAAAAGGTTGCTAATGTGAATTAACGCATACTAACAGCAGCAAGTTGTTTAATGATGCAGGATGCAACAAAACTGTGTAAGTGTCAAGGACTGAGGTACAGAGAATAAAATAAGGAAGGGGCTGAGTAATATAAAATGAATTCACCCTTCGGTGATAGAGGGACTTGATAAAATACCATCATGGAGTGTGAAGGATGATTCTGAGAAATAGTGTGGGAGAGATGGATCAAAAAAGAAGAAGAAGAAAGAAAATTAGGGACTATTAAGGTGTTCAGTGTGTCTTGCATTTTGGTAGCCTAAATATATGAAATGTGTAAATGTATGATGTTGGATCATGGGAGGATTTAAAAAGTCTGAAGAAATTTTAGTGTAAATAAGTAAGTGTAATACAAATCTTGGCTTAGAAAGACTAGCATCCTGGAAAAATTGCTTGAAGTGATCATTGGAAAGGGGAGTGAAATGAAGACCTTCTATGCTACAGGTGAGGTGACCAAGTAAGATGCTGAGTGATATTCCTCCAGTCAAAAAATCAAGCCTAGATATACTGTGGGAAAGAACATGTATTCATTGCAGCATCCTATTAAGTGATTGTTTTTGGCATGTTGGGCTTCAGATTGGGACAACTATATGCACACATGCATATGAATGCACAGAACATACTTTACTTAAATTTTTTAAATCCAAAAAGCAAAGAACATGTGTGTTAAGTCTTAAGACAGTTTCTCAACATAACTATTATAATTTTTTTAAGTACATGGTATTTCACAATGAAGATGTGCAGATGAATAACAGATATTTATTACATAGAATGTACAGTAAAAGAAGAGTTTTGAGGAAATGAGATCTACATGCATGTGTGTATACATGTATATACGTGTGTGTGTGTGTGCGTGTGTGTGCATATGTATGTGGTCAATGAATGGCGATGAGATAAAAAGTGAATGTACAGTGCTTAGCACAGACTTCCAAGTTGTAGTAGGTCTGTCATTAGAGATATGGAAGTCTAGCTGACCCTCATGTTTGCCAGAGCAAGAGATTTGTAAAATACTAGAGGGATACGATTTCAATCTACATTACGCTACACTTAATGGATGGAGTCACCCACCCTTTGGTATAGAAAAGAGATGTGATTTTTTTCTAGCAAAAGTAACCAACCTGTCAAACTCTTTTGACTTTCTAACTGTAGCCAAACTCCTTCTCTTAATTACACCTTAAACAACTCATTTATATCCAGACAGCACCTGGAATCTCCTTTGCTCATCACTGCATTACTTCAGAAAACACATTAATAAAATTTAATTATTATGTAAGTAATAAACTTCATTTTCAATCTTATTAGTGCAAATCTTTTCTGAGATATTGCTTTAGTTTAATTTAAACTCACCTTCAGTTAGTTACTTATAATTTATTTATTTAAAGGTGAGCCATTCTAAGGTTCCCAGATGGATCTCTTTATTTGTTTGCCAATTATCTTCATTAGCGAACAGTAACAGTTAAGCATGTTCAGAATTACACCAAGTATGGAAACATTCTAGTCAATATATGTATCTTAATGATGAAGAACTAACAATCCGCTTTCCTCATATGTCCAAATATCTCCATACTTTATATTCTACATTTTAATTCTCCAAGAAATCATATAATGCATTTGTATGGTTGTAGCTAAGCATTTCTAAGCATGTATACGTGTGTGTGTGTGTGTGTGTGTGTGTGTGTGTGTGTGTGTGTGTCTGTGTGTGTCAAAACTACGTCACTATAACACACAATTGAAAATTGTTTCATGGTATAGAAAATGAATTCTGGTATGGTTTTGGAGTACAGGAGATACAAGGAAAATTAGTGTTGATGAGTATTTGTGATATGCTAATATTCTGTGTTATGCTGTGCTGCCATCCCTAGAAGTTTCCATATATGCACCAGCAGTGATTCAGTGTGTGAGGAGCTTTCTCTATTCTTGCGGTTGTGCAACTGTGGAGTTAGTATATTAATGTTAGTCGGGCATGAGTAGTAAACCTCCCACATGAGAAGTGTAGGGGTAGCTTGTCTCCTACTACAAATGTTTATAGGGTTTACCTTTGAAAGGTTGAAAATCAACCTAACGAATGGCCCTTTGTGCTACCCTTACTTTATTATTCTAACTCCGAGGTCGCACTACAGTGGGGAAATGGTCCACTTCCCGATCCCCATTATAGTGCACCTCACACCAAAAATGCCGAATCTGCAATGAGGCAATGAAGAAACATTACTGTTCATTCCCTCATTGCACATTCGATGCATTCTGTTTTCGGCTTTCCGAAAACTTGAAAAAGTCCTTTTGGACTTTTGAATTTCATCCATGTGAATTACGCACATGTAAAGGTAAACCGTTTATAGAGGTACATCTACATATAGCATATATGAAATTTTCAATGAAAGATGTTTTGTGAGAAAATGAGTTTTTGATGAAAAATACCGCTTTTTTTCTTCTTGAGGAAATAACTAGCCCTCTTCACTCTGTTCATGAACTACTTACCTTCTAAATTCAACAACATTAATTTAACACACTATTGAGATGATGTTTTTATTTTAAAATCAAGTAAGAACATCCAGAATGTATGGCAAAACTAAGAAGAGACTTAAACAAGTTTTTTTTAGTGTACTCCATAACTCAGCTGTCAGAGAACAATATAAAAATCAAGACTTAAATGAGCTATGTAATGTCTGACTGAAAATCATTGGGTAGATTATAAGTGATGTATAATGTTCACAACTGGGAGTGTGTTAGTATGGTTTATGATATCAAATGCTTGCAACTAGGATTGTGTCGGTGTGGTTTTCATTTATATAAATGTATGATTGCTTATGTTGTAAGTGATGGTTTAATAAAGATATTTCTTGTATAAAAAGGGGGGGCAGGAATTGAATACGTTATCTAATGTTGCTTAGGTTATATTACATACAGCAATATATGTGAAGCATATTGTTTGTCAATTTTAACTTGTTAATACAGTTTGATTAATTTTATATGAATGTAAATATGCCTATGTCACAAGTGATAACTCAATAAAGGTATTAAAAAAGACTGAGCACTTTATTTTTGCCAGTCATGCTGAAGTCATCAATACTCTGCATAAACTGTCCTACCTTTCATCACATCTATTTTGTCTTCCTTTACATTTCTGGCATCCATCTACAGGAAGTTCTTAATGTTTCCTGTCACACTGAAGTATGTAGCCAGTTGACACATGATCAATTAAGAAAGTATTACAAAATCTTTCGTCATCAGACTATTGACTCCATGCCTTTAACTGCAAATCACATCTAATATCTAAAGCACACTATGGGCTCATAGGTTCATAGGTTGGTACTAGGCTATCAGCCCTAGGGCCTATACAAGCCTAGCCATAACAATTCCCTGGCTATTTCTTCCCACACTATTTACTTCCTGGGACCCCTGTCTAGCAGGGCGACTGACATGATCCCCGGGGTGAATTTCCTTTCTCCCGTCCAATCGTCAGGGGTCCTTTTGAAGAGGGTCAGAGAGGCACTCTGCTTGACATGTATGGGCAGTCTGTTCCAGAGTCTGGGGAGTCTCTGGGTCAGGAACCTATCCCTCCAGCATGTTTTGTTTATTGTGATGACAAGGTTTAGATCCCTGGAGTGTGTGGCTTTGAGGGACTGGGATTTCTTTAAGTGTAGCATGTCCAACAGCTCTGGGTTTGACATGGCCTTGTATGTTAAGCAGAGATTGCCTCTGAGTAGACGATATACGACAGAGTACAGCTGGAGATTTTTAAGGCAGTCAGCATAGGGCATCTGCTTTAGGCCTGTGATTCTTTTAGTGAGGTATTTCTGCGGCCTTTCCAGTTGTTGCAGGTATCTTGAGAGGTAAATACCAAATGGGGCATTATATTCTATAATGGGTTAATGAGGGATGAGTACAGTGGAACAATGATCTCCTTTTTTCTGGATAAAAAGCCCTTAGTGATGAGGTGTGCCACATAGAAGAATTTCCTGACTGTTGTGGCAATGTGGTTATCGAAGGTGAGACCACTGTCCACCTGTGTCCCTAAGTCTCTTATCACACTTTCGGTGTTTAGTGTACTGCCACTTATGTGGTAATTCACGGGTACATGTTTTTTCCCAAAGGGGATAACTATACATTTCTTGGCATTGAGCTTGAGCCCATGGCTCTGGCACCAAGCATCTGTTTCTGTAAGGCCCTTTTGTAGAGTATCCACATAATTTGGGGATTCAATAATGGCTCCCAGTTTGCAGTCATCTGCGAACTTTGTTAGCCAGAGTCCCTTAGTATTGGCCTGTACTTTAGAGAAGTAGATGCCAAACAAGAGTGGTCCCAGGACTGAACCCTGAGGTACTCCACTTGTCACTTGTTGGGAGCTGGATTTGGAGTCAGCTCCTTTTACAGTGTGGGTTCTGTCAGTAAGCCAGTTGCCAACCTATTGAGTGATGTAGGGATTAATGCCCAGCTTAGTAAGTTTATCTATGATTCCATAGTGGGGGAATAGTGTCAAAGGCCTTAGCGAGGTCCAGATAGGCTGTGTGGACCACATTATCCTCATCCACGGCTCTGGAGACTGATTCAAAGAAGTCAATCAAGTTCAGGAGACAAGATCGGCCCTTCACAAACCCAAACTGGGTGGGGTCCAGAGTTTGAAGGCTGCCAATGTCTTTGTTTATAAGTTCCATGATAATACATTCCATGGCCTTGCAGATCAGGCTCGTCAGACTGATGGGGTGATAGTTCCCGGGATCCAAGGTGGATCCCCCCTTGTGGAGTGGGATAACTGTAGCTGTGTGACACTCAG
This sequence comes from Protopterus annectens, assembly GCF_019279795.1. Lineage (NCBI taxonomy): Eukaryota > Metazoa > Chordata > Ceratodontiformes > Protopteridae > Protopterus > Protopterus annectens. The sequence goes on from NC_056734.1 coordinate 796,936,354, forward strand.
TGGGCATGAAGCCTGAGGTGAAGCTATGATTAAACATGACACTTAGGTGAGGTGCCAGTTCATGTAATATCATTTTACTTTTCTTATTCTATAGTACTTAACTTTTTCATAAAATATTTCTAAGGTCATGAAGGGTATCCTAACTCATAACAGACAATATCATTTCAAAGTGTATCTGCTGTACCTATACTTTTCTGTAATATGTGTGCTTATATTGTTGAAAAACCATCGAAACCACTTTGTCGAAACAGCATGTTATCCACCACCTGGAACATCGCAATTTCACTCCGGGAAAAGAACCACTTGTCCACCAATACAGAAAAACAAACTGAAGCAAATCAAACCCACCCATATGGGGGCTTTACCCCCCACCCTCCAACTAAATGTACCAACTCTGAGATCATACTATAGTAGAGGAAAGGGCAAAGTTCACCATGGTGGCTCAGTGGTTCATTTCCCATAGTGAAATTGTGATGTTCCAGGTGTTCGATAACATGCCATTTCGGCAAAGTGGCCTCAGTGTTGTGGATTTTGGGTAAATGTTTTTTGACAATATAAAGTAAGTCCATGAGGTGTGGTTTGTGTATTTCACATTCCTAATTTTGCATTTTGCATTATCACAGACTGTGCATGCAAGTGACACATGGTTGGTGTATCTTATCTTTTTCTCTAATGTAGTGCAGCTATAGTGTAGTTAAGCTATAGTGTCTAAATCCTCCACTTTGGGGGGATGTGTGGGGTGCTTGTCTTTCTGAAAGTAATGTTTGTGTGTTTTTTATGTTTTTGAATATGCTGTTTTGAAATTAATTTTTGGAAAATTGTACATTCTATCATTGTGCCTCTGTCAAACATAGGTAAGTCTGGTTAATTTAATGTCAACTGGGCATTTATAAGAGGCAAAACAAATCACTCCACCTCCTAGCAGCAGTGACAACTGAGCTTTGATTGGAAACTACAGACAATAACTATCTCATGAAACAAAGATACAAATATTTCAATAACCATTCTTTTCACATGGTCAGGACATTTACTTTACCAAGACCATCTTACACATTCGCCCTTTCTAAGCAGTCCCTTTTTAAAATAACCTGAGCTGTCTGCAATACTCTCCCACCTCCTAACATAGACACATTACTACAATGTCTACTGTACCTGCATTTTAAATTAGTTGTTAGACCTTCAGAAGGAGTTATGTAATTATATACATTTTAATAATGGATAATTAGACATTAGCTTGTTATAAACTTTATAATTCTCCAAGAAATCATAACATTCAATGTGTGTGCATGTGTGTGTGTGTGTGTTGTGTGTGTATATGTGTGAGTATATGTCTGTATATATATATATATATATATATATATATATATATATATATATATATATATATATATATATATATATATATATATATACACACGTGTGTGTGTGTGTGTGTGTGTGTGTGTGTGTATATATATATATATATATATATATATATATATATATATATACGTGTGTGTGTATATATATATATATATATATATATATATAGCGAGAGAGAGAGAGAGAGAAAGTCTATTAAATTAAATCAAAAGACCCAAATGTCAGTCTGTCTAATGTTGACAGCAAATGATTGACAATGAAAACAGCAACACCAATAACCTCAGTGCATGCAAAAGTAATAAAAAAAATTGAGCCAGAATCATTAACAGCTACATGAAGTGTAGCTATCATGTTGTCAGCATGAGCATGATAACACAACATGTGGTTATTTTATTCATAGGTGTTTACTAGGCTAATGACCACAAGGGCCTTTTTATGCTTAGCCATGCATCCCAAATCTCTGACAAGATCTGATACAATTGATAAGTGTAAGCAGGGGTTTGGGAGATGAAACATTTACAGGTTACCTGTGTCCATTATAGACCTAGGTGGCAAACCAGGGGTGAATTTCCTGTTCCCCACCAATTGTCCAAATATCACTTGAATTAGTTTAGGGAAGAACTCTGCTTTACATGGATCAGGAGCCTGTTCCATAGATGGGATAGTCTCTGGGATACATACCTCTATCTCCAGCAGGTCCTATTTGTATCAGAGGCAAGGTTTAAGCTTTTAGAATGGATAATTCTGGTGCTGTTTATTTTGTGGATATACAGGAGGTCCATCAGAGTGGGGTCTGACAACGCCCTGTATGCCAGGCATACATCTCCCCTCAAAAGCCTGTAGGAGACAGAATACAGGGATAGGGCCTTGAGGTGGTCTGCATAGGACATTTTACTTATGCTCTTTTGTTCTTTTAGTGTGAAACTTCTGTGGATGTTCCAGTTGTTGGATATGTCTAGTTAGGTACATAACAAAAGGGTCATTGTACTAAATGATAGGTCTGATGAATGCCGAATACAGTAGAATAGGTCTATATTACTTCTTGGCAAAACCTGACCACCGAACGCTTAATCATCGACATATATTCAGAGAAATTCACTTCCATAATTCATTGAATACTTAAAGGGCAAACAGATACTTGCTCTGCAACCCAACAGACCCAAATCTACCTAAACCAAACCCACCCATATGGGGGGCAGTCCTCCCTAACTAAATATACCAACTCCAAGATCACACTGCAGTGGAGAAAAGGGTAGAGTTGTGTAGTTGGCCAACTACGTCTTTGCCCTTTAAGTATTCAGCAAATCATGGAAGTGAATTTTGCTAAATACATGTTGATGATGTAGCATTCGGTGTCAGTTTTTTGAAGATGTGATATAGACCCCAGTAGAATAATGACTGCCTTGGATTTAGATTACATACCTTTGTTTATAGGTTGTACAACATAGAATGATTTCCTCACCACTGTAGACACGTGATGGTCAAAGACTAGATTACTACCTATGTGTGTCCCTAAGTCCTAGACTACTGGATCAACTCTAAGGGATGTGTTGTCAGTATGATAGTAACTACGGGTGGATGACTTCCCAAAGGATACTATTATGCATTTATTGGCAGTTAGTTTTAGTCCATGGCTCTGACACCAGTTGTTTGTCTGTTTCAGCCCCTCCTGGAGAACATTTGTATCAGTGTGGGATTCAGTGACAACTCCTAATTTATAATCATCTGCAAATTTAGTCAGCCAGAGACCACTGACACTGGCCTTGTCTTCAAAGAAGTAAATGCCAAAAAGAAGTTGTCCAAGGACTGATCCCTGAGGGACTCCACTTGTGACTGGCTTCTTTGTAGAGGTGGACTCTCCAGTTCTAACTTCCTGGGTCCTGTTTGTCAGCCATTTGGCTATCCACCAGGTGACATACGAGTTTGTACCTAACCTCTTGAGTTTGTCAACAATCCCCGAGTGGGGTATTGTGTCAAATGCCTTGGCCAGGTCAAGGTAGGCAGTGTGAACCATTTTTCACATCCATTGCTTTGGTTACCTTCACAAAGAAGTCCACCAGGCTGAGTAGGCATGATCTGCCCTCGACAAAACCAAACTGGGTTGGGTCCAGTGTCTGGAGGTTTAATATATCTCTGTTGATCATTTCCATGATAATTCTTTGCATGGCTTTACATATAAGACTAGTGAGACTTATGGGTATGTAGTTTCCAGGGTCTGTAGATGGCCCACTATGGTATTCATTAAGCACTTCTGCATGATATGCAGAACTGCCAAACAATGAGAAGTGATATATGCTAATGATAGTATAAACAGTCGAAGTGGATGCTAATTAACCAATCCAATATGGTGGAGCTGTTCAGGAAGCTGTAACTCAATTGTGTATACTCGTTGCAGGCTTTTGCCCTGTACACCAAAACTCTTTGGAATACAACACAATTACACAAAGAAGAAAAAGCATGTTTGGGGTTGCTGCTGCTATTTTTGTGCTGTATGTGCAACAGGCTTTAAATCAGGGTGCTTCTGTGAAATCTCAGGCAAGAGGAAGAAGGGTGTTTATACTCTGTTCAACCTATCATGAATTGCGTGACACAGAAATTGCTGGGAGAAATAAGGCAGACAGGAAAACACTGGAGGAAATATACAAAATCTGCTGCCCCCACCTCAGCCCCAGGGAATGCATGGGGAACTGATCCTAGTTAAAACAAGGGTATATTACACTAGCTACTAGTACTTTCCAGAGACTGTCATGGGCTATATTAGTGATGTCATAAGTATCAGCCTCAAGAATATTACATTAGTTTTTGAATGCAATGCTACTACATGCAAGAGATTACACCTGTTTTCTACACACCCCACAGAAGACAGCAAGAACCATACAGGAATTCTATGCAGCAACACACTTCCCTGAAGTATTGAGGGACATATATTGCACACAGCCTCACCTGGAGAACAGTGAAGGAGATACATCAACAGAAAATGTTTCCACTCTATAAACTGTCAGGTTGTCTGTAATGCCAAAGGAAAAAATGATGATGTCTGTGCAGATAAGCCAAGCAGTTTCCACCATTCACACATAAGACACACCTGCAAGCTGTACCCTGATTCTCTGTGGGTGACATTCCTTAAGGGCCTCTATTAAGGGATGCAGATTATGCACCTGAACCCTCACTAATGACAGTCATAAGAAACCCTCACAACCCCAATGAGCAATGATACAATGATGCTTAAACTAGGAATATCATAGAATGTATTTTTGGCTTGCTTAAATCAAGGTTCCAGTGTGTACACATATCAAGAGATGCACTGTAGTATGACCCAGGCACCTCTGCCAAAATACTTAATGTATGTGAAATGCTACACAATATAATTATCAGGAAACAGCTTAAACAATGACATCAAGGGGCAGAACCACAGTTTCAAGGAACAAAGTCAGGGCCAGCAGCTGTAAAAGTAGCAGATAAAGATAAGGAGTCTGAGAGAAAACCACCAGCTGTAGATGGTGTTGGCAGATGGAGGCAGAACAGTATTACTGCCTTGGGTTTGGCTAAGTGGCAAAGGATAACACACACATTCACTACCTAGGTCAAAGTCTAAGTCCCCATTCATATATAGTTAGGAAAACCGATGCCTGTCAAACTCCATAACCTTTACTTAAACATGTAATGACTGTGTTCTTATAGCATCAGAGAGGGACAACCCCCAAGAACACAACTGTCACCTGCAGTAATAACAAGGCTAGTGTGGAACCTTTAAAGGAAAAAAAAATTATATATATATATATATATATATATATATATATATATTTACACCCTTGTTAAAATGCCAGGTTTTTGTGATAGAAAAAAATAAGACCACAATAAATAATTTCAAAACTTTTCCCACCTTTAATGTCACCTATAACCTGTCCAATTCAGTTGAAAAGCAAACAAATCTGTTAGGGGAAAAAATATAAAAAATAAAAAATGTACAAACTAATACTTTGTTGTGTGTGCACACCCTTAAACTAATACTTTGTTGAAGCACTTTTTGATTTAATTACAGCATTCAGTCTTCTTTGGTAGGAGTCTATCAGCATGGCACATCTTGACTTGGCAATAGTTGCCCACTCTTCCTTGCAAAAGCGCTCCAAATCAGTCAGATTGCGAGGGCATTTCTTGTGCATGGCCCTCTTCAGGTCACCCCACAGGTTTTCTATTGGATTTAGGTCTGGGCTCTGACAGGGCAATTCCAAAATGTTAATTTTCTTCCGATGAAGCCATTCTTTTGTTGATTTCGATGTATGCTTGGGGTCATTGTTGTGTTGAAAGGTGAAATTACTCTTCATCTTCAGCTTTCTAGTATACGCCTGAAAGTTTTGGGCCAGAAGTGACTGGTATTTGGAACTGTTCATAATTCTTTCCACCTTGATGTAAGCCCCAGTTCCAGCTGAAGAAAAGCAACCCCAAAGCATGATACTGCCACCACCATGCTTCACCGTGGGGATGGTGTTCTCTTGGTGATGCAAAGTGTTGTGTTTGTGCCAAACGTACCTTTTGGAATTGTGACCAAAAAGTTCAACCTTGGTCTCATCAGGCCATAACAGATTTTCCCACATGTTTTTGGGAGACTTGATGTATTGTTTTGCAAATTTCAGCCAGGCATGCATGTTTTTCTGTGTAAGAAAAGGCTTCCGTCTTGCAACCCTACCCCATAGTCCAGATATATGGAGAATATGGGAGATTGTTGTCACATTTAGTACACAACTAGTACTTTCCAAAAATTCCTGCAACTCCTTCAGAGTTGCTGTAGGTCTCTTGGCAGCCTGCCTGACCAGTTTTTGTCTTGTCTTTTCATCAATTTTGGAGGGACGTCCAGTTCTTTGGAACGTCACTGTTGTCTCATATTTTTTCCTCTTTTTAATGACTGTCTTCAATGTGTTCCATGGTATATCCAATGCTATGGAAAATATTTTGTACCCTTCTCCTGACTGATACCTTTCAACAATGAGATCCCTTTGATGCTTTGTAAGCTCTCTGTGAACCATGGCTTTTGCTGTAGCAGGCAACTGAGTAAATGTTAGGAAAATCCTACTAGGGCAGCTAAGCTTGATTTGGGGTTAATCAGAGCCTCTTTAACTGATGTCAGGTGTGTACCCAAAAAGACTGAATGCTGTAATTAAATCAAAAGGTGCTTCAACAAAGTATTAGTTTAAGGGTGTTTACACACAACAAAGTATTAGTTTAAGGGTGTGCACACTTATACAACCGGCATATTGTACATTTTTTATTTTTTATATTTATTCCCCTAACAGATTAGTTTGTTTTTCAATTAAATTGTACAGGTTATAGGTCATATAAAATGTAGGAAATGTTTGGAAATGATTTATGTGGTCTCAGTTTTGGAAACTTTTTATATCCACTGTAAATATATATATATATATATATATATATATATATATATATATATATATATATATATATGTATATATGTATATATATATATATATATATATATATATAAAACGGATTACTCTTATATGAAAATATGTATATTCCCCTAAGCATAGCATTTGTCTGAGGTGTGCAGTTATGTCAGTAATATCTCCTATGTCAGCTTTTTATAATATACAGTTACATATCTGAACCAATAATATACAATGACTAGCCATCAACATTTGAAAATGAGGACACTGATTGGTCAGCCCAACCAGTGTGCCTATTGTAAATTGAGAACATACTAACAGGAAAAGTCCAGTTGCCATGGTATCATTGAGCTGCTGAACTTCCTGTGAACTTGCTAAACTACTAAAGCAGAAAAGCCCAGCACCAGTAGCTTCAGCCACCACCAAGCTAAGTAAACATGAACTACATTTGTAAATCCAGCAAATGCGATAGTAAAATAAGTAAGTCAAACCATGGTCACCAGCTGTATTAAATACACTGCTTATTGTGGAAAAAAATAAAACAACTGAGCATTTTTATCCCGGTAGTATGTAACTTCATCAGAGTCATACTCAAAGACAATCTATAACAGTTCTGTAATGCAGATAGCACAGGTTTGTGTAACTGTGTAATAGACTACAACTTCACAAAAACAAATCACAATTTAGCAGTAGAAATGTAAGACAACTGTTTTAAGTGTCATCTCCGTTTCTGTAGAATAAAGTCAGAAAGAAATCACAAACTTAACACATTTGTCTTTGTGCTAACTCACGTAAAATGCCAAACCTTTTATAAAGTTATAATATACTCACCTGCATTAATTGTGCAAATAGCAATCAAATACAACCTACAAAATATAGGTCAGGTAGCATTCTGTAGCAGACTTTTTGGAATGCAAACCTAATTGATTTACCCGGGCTATGCCAATAGACAGGGATAAAGAAAAAACATTAAGATAACATATTGTTTTTGAGTGGGGATTGCAATTTGCCCTTTAATGTTACATTAAAAGCATTATGAAATAAATAGCAACATACTTTGGCAATAAAGCAGTATTGAAAGTAAAAAAATATCCAAATGTTGTGCTTGTTTAGTAGTATCAAGCTCATTGGATCCACTCCTCACTGCCATACAAGTGTATTAACTTCACAATTACCTTTCTATAGTGCATAATCATCCCTGTGACCACAATGAGCATGCAAATGTGTTAAATCATTAGCATTCCTGAATACCACAATCTGCACTAAAATGTAGGGAATGTAAACATTGTGTAAGGAGCTATACAATTACAGGCACATGCCTTAGCACTGCAAGGACAAGATTTGAGAAGTATTACCTGTTAATGGCTTGCAGATGTCTATGATTAGCCTGATTGCAGAAAAGTATAGTGTACAAACTTAGCATAACAGTAGATGTTTCACTGATCATTGTTGCAGTACTCTTTAACATATGAGTTTTCATCTGCTGACATCCAGATCGGGTATCAAAACTTTATCTTCCTCAGAGTGTATGTCTGATGCATTACCTCAGCTCATCAGCATTAGTGTATATAGGTGAACGTATGCATGAATGACTCAAACTATCTTCAAACCGGTAGCAGGAGACTATTGAGAGAGGAGACTGGTAAGGTAAAAGAGGCATGGCTGGAACAGGTAGATAAATTCCACCCAAAACAGGAATTAGGTGATAGCTCACAATAGAAGGAAAGAGTAATACTGAAGCCAAGAAAGGGAAGAAAGGAAGGAGTGAAAGAAGAAAAACTGCAATAGTGATTAGTAGTGCATCTACTGTTATGATAAGTACTTACACAACTGTACTATGTCCTGACTGAAATCATTGTTGCAGTATTCTTGACATAAGGGTGATTTCCAAAGCTGAAGGAGGTATAGAAAGGCTGGTTAGCTAATAGGAGGATGAGCTCTCTATGAACCCAGATAGGACAGACTGTGCAAAGGCAGCTCTGGACCTGGAGAAAACACCAATCTTGTAGTATTGGTGAAGGTGTGCACAAAGGACCAGGTGGCAATTTCAAGCTGGACCTGGCATCAACATCCTCATGGAAAGCACCAGAAGAGATTGCTGCCTGAGTAGAGTATGCTTTTGGGCAGGAAGGCAAGGTTTTACCATAATGTGTATTGCAGGAAGAAATGGCTTTTGATATCTATTATGCACTAGTTTGCTCTGAGACCAGGTGGTTCAGTATGGAATCCATGAAGGAAACAAATAGTTTGTCAGTTTTTCTGATAGTTATTGTTTTGTCAGAGTAGAACTCAGCTGCATGTAAATGTCTAGACTGTGCAGAATTTTTTTCCCCCATGCGCTGGGGAATGGTAAAAAAGGAAGGCATGTAAATTGAGAGACACTTCATTCACTATCTTATCATGAAAGAAGGACTGGCCTTAAGAGTCATGCTGCCCCTGTGGAAAATGAGAAATGGTGGTTTAGCCATGAGTGCCTGAAGTTCAGACGCTCGATGAGCCAAGGTAATAGCTAACAAAAAGATAGTTTTCCAGGTGCAGAATTTTAGAGTAGCATATTATGCTAGTGCAGAAGGGGGCAATGTGAAATTTTCCATCGCAAAGTTGAGATCCCAGGGGGGATAAATAGGTTTTCTTTGGTTTTCTTTGTGGTTTAAGATGTAAGGCTCCCCTCAAGAATAGCTTGACCTCCATTCTGAACATGAGAGGAGAGTCAAGAGACAAGCAGATACTGAAGACAGACAGATAGACTTTATTGGAAGAGTAACAAAAACAGACATTACTAGCTCACGTAGATATTGATGTACAGTGAGAACCTCTGATAATAGGGTGTCCTGGCTGTGTTTGTGACACCAAACAGAAAAAAATATTTTCACTTAGCTTTGTATGATTTTCTGGTAGTTGGTTCCCTGGCTTCCTGTAAGGCCATAACTACCTCTTAAGAGAAGAGGTGCCTTTTAGGAATAAGAACCCTATCATCTATAGATTGAGATTGACAGAGGCTATATTGGGATAGAGAAGCTGATCTTGTTTTTGTGTGACCAAGTCTGGTTGCAGTGGTATCTTCCAGTGGTTTCCCTTAGATAGGTGGAGCAGAAGGGGAAACTAGTGCTATCTTGGCCAATAATAGGCCAGAAGTAAAAGTTTTGGACACTCCTTTTGGGCTTTTAGAAGGGTTCTTGGAAGCAGTCACAAAGGGGGGAAGGCATAGTGTAACCTCCCTGACCACTGGAAAGATAAGGAATCTGTCCTCCAAGCTAAGGGAGAAGGGATCCTGGTGCAGAACTGGGCAAGCTATTCATTACTAGGGAAGCAAAAAGTTCTATTTGTGAAGAACCTCACTGATATCCGTTTGTTTTAAAGACCTAACTGTTCAGGGTCCATTTATTAGGGCCCTTAAGAGAATTGTTTAAGGAGTCCACCAGTACATTCTTTTTGGAGGGAATATATGTGGCTGGCAAAGTAATGTTTATTTAAGTGTACATGCCATGCCTCCTGTGCTAGCCTGCACATTAGATAAAACCTTGTGCCCCCTGTTTGTTTAAATACCACATAACTGTGGTGTTAACAGTGTACACCAAGAGTGCGCCTGATTTCTATAGATGGGAGAAGATCTGCAGAGTATGCAGAAGAGCTCTCATTTCTTTCAAGTTGATGTGCTACTTCAGGAGTGGGGAAGGCCATTTTCCCTTCACCCAGAGGCATCCTGCCCATGCTCCCATGCGTTGTCTGAGGCATTTATGTGGAGAATGTGGGTAGGGGAGGCAGGGGATAAAGGAAGACCCATGTTGAGTGTGACCTGTTTGTCCCATCAGAGGAGCTCCTTTTAGAGGCAAGGTAGGGAGGAATCAGGGTGTCCAGGGGGTGAGAATATTTGGACCACACAGATTTCAGGTACCACTGAATTTTCCTCATGTATAGTCTATCTAGAGGAAGCATTGGGATGGTAGCTACCATGAAAGCCAAAGCCCTGAGGATCTCCCTTGGTGTGCAGTGTGGCACTGAGTGGACATGTTGAAAGAAGATGGCCAAACTGGAAACCTTTTCCTGAGGACAAAAACATGCATTATGTGTGTGTCCACTCTGCAGACCAGCAACACCAGGTCATGAGTGAGTGTCAGATGGGAATTTTTGAAATTGATTGTGAAACCCTGTATTGCCAAGAGATGTACAGTGTGATGTACATACTCTAGGAGGATATCCATGGAGAAAGCTTGGATCAGAAGGTAATCCAAATAAGGGAACATTTGAATTTCCTGTGTGCAGCAGTAAGCCTACACTGGGGCTAGGCAGATTGTAAAGACTCTTGGTGCTGTATAAAGAGCAAAGGGCAAATCAGAAAACTGAAAATGCAAGGAGCCAGACATGAATCTAAGGAATTTCCTCCAAGAAGGTAGAATGGGAATTTAAGGGTATTGCTCACTTAAGTCTAGGAGTGCCAGAAAGGCATGAAAGAGAATGAAGAGGAGGAGGGTAGGAAGAGAGAGAAAGCATTTTGAATGGAGGGATTTTCAGGAACGTATTTAGAAGGGAAGATACAGAATGGGTCTTCACTGCCCATCCATCCTTCCTTGATAACAGAAAGATTCTGGAATAGAAACCTTTTCTGTTGAAGGGATTTGGCACCCCTTTCTATGATGCTCTGATCTAGTAAGTCCTGGATAATGGGGTTGAGCAACAAAAGCTGGTTGAGAGGTGCAACAGCATGCCCTCTAGGGATGGAATGCTTTCCCAAGTCATGACATAGCCTTCGTTGTTGATATCCAGAACCCATTAATCTGTAGTTACCATTTCCAAAAAAGGGAGAAACAAAATATTTTGGGTAGAGGGGTAGGGGGTTGAAGAGAGGGGAGGCAGAGCTGGGAAGGTAGTGACAGGTTTTTGCTTCCAAAGAGAGGCTTCCTTGATGGAGGTTTCCTATACGGTTTGTCTGTAAATCTTTTTCTAGATTTTTTTTTTTTTTATTATTGTGAGTGGTCCTATGGTCCTTCATTACAAAAGAAGTAGACTTGCCTGGGTAACTTCTTATGATATCTAGGGTCTATAGAAAATAAAATCTGTTTATAATCTTTCATAGCTTGGCAGCTCTGGACCAAACCGGAGATTCTTGTCTAAGAGTGAATCTAGTATTTTAGACTTGAAGTCTCAAGAATAGGCTGACTGAGCAGCCATGCATACCATCTGATTATTGAACCCATGTCAACAGCCCTGGATAAAGCATCCACAGCATTATAACTGCATTTTATGCTGTGTCTGGCTATTTCTGTAGCTTGAGACAGTAAAGTCTGAATTTGCTGCTTAGAATCCACTGACTGTGGGTCTGACATAACCTTTTGCAAAGACTGTAATTCAGACAGCAAATACTTGGTCATTTGGGTCTGGTACTTAATAGCTCTGAAAGCTAGAGGGGAGGAAGTGTACGCCTTTTTTCCCCACCTATCCATAGCCCTACTATCTTTGTCAGAGGGAAGGATGTTAGCACTGGGGAGAAGCTTAGATGGCTTATCTGAGGAAAGGAATACTGCAGCAGGGTCAGCCACAGAATTTTTGTGCAAGTATTTAAGGTCACCGGATACCTTGCAGAACATGTCCAGTCTATTAAGTGCTGGTGGTTGAGAATCAGGAGCTGAGGATGTAGTCTAGAAGACATCCTGGTATGCAACTAGAACAGGGGACTGGAGAATGAACTGGAGTACCCATTTCTAGAAGGCTATATAGTATCTCTTTTGTACATTCAGAATACCTCATCAGAATTTGAATAGTTTCTTCTAAAGAGGCCTCTTCAATAGGAGAATCTGGAGAAAGGGATTCCCTTCATTCAAAGATAGCTGAGTTGGAGATTGCATTTGTGAGACTTAATCCAGGAAATGATCAGAGTCTTCATCTTGTTCATCCTCAGAAGAAGACAAATTTTGGATATGTACTTGTGGGGCCTGAGGCAACTGGGTCAAGAAAAAAGGCTTCAGGGCCACAATAGTTTTAAATATGTTCTGGATGAAGTCAATCCATTTTTTTTCCTTAGACACTATAGGTGATGTTGCATGCCCAGTTTTTTTTTCTTTTCAGGCATGATGTCCACTTAAAGATGTTTTGGAGGTTTGAACCCCTGTCATACCTCAATCAGAGTACCTGGAACCTCTTTCCAGCCTAGGGTTTGTGAGACTTCCCGTAGTCCATCCAAAATGATTAAGCATAGTTCTTCTGAGGTATCCACCATCTGTAAGATCTCAGGAGCCATACCAGCCTCCAGTGAGGTCTCAGTAGTGGGCAATTGAGCTTATCTGAAACCTGAACAGGTGAAGCAATGGTACCAATGACCTAATATAGATCAGTCTGATGGCTGTGTGACCTCTGTTTAAGCTGGCTGTGAGACAGCCTGAGGAACTCATGTGTATGTTCACCAGTATGACCTGACAAATGAGCTGAAGTCACACGTCGAATGTACTCTCTCAGGAAGGTAAGGCTTTAGTACCCATATTGATTGAAAGTTTTGGTACCCTGACATCAGCAGATATAAACCCATATGTTAAGAATACTGCAACAGTGATTTCAGTCAGGACATCAGTCAGTGTTTCACAGTCTGACCCCTTTGATGTAGACTTACTGAAGGTGCATAAGGGAGAAGAAACTTACCAAAAAGTCTGAAAGTATATTGACTGATTTAGTAGAGCAATATTCCTAACATTCAAATGCTGGCTTTAATGACCACAGTTATTGCACTGTAATAAGAAGTGTGGCTTATCAAATGAGTATTTTAAACACTGCTACAGATAAATTTGCAATAAAACAGAAATACAATTGTTCTGAAGAAAGCAGAGATAAGGGTATGAGGCACCATAAAGAAAGAGAGGAATACACCAATAGTGTTTGCAGTCTTTGTTTATATTGTGTGAGTAAATGGGCATCCTAACTGTTGGCAATATCATAATCATGCAGCTGTTCACTGTCAAAGGAGAAAGGACAGCTTTCATACCTTATTTCTGTTACACCTTTAATATCACATTAGTACATGTAAACACTTTTTCTCATTGCAAATATGCCTTTGTCTGTTGCAAATATGGGAAACACTCTTCAATGGTTGTTCTTAATACACTTGTTTAAGGGTTCAAATCCATACATGTTCCTGTTGCAAGATAGCAAAGTTGATTAATCAACAAAAGTGTACATTTACAATATTTATTTCCAATATATATCTATATATATATATATATATATATATATATATATATATATATATATATATATCTTCATTGACTTGCAGCAGTCAAGGTAAAAACTAACAAGATTTATTTATAGTGTCATCAATAGTGCAATGAAGACTGACACTTTTGCATTTTCCTCAGCAGACTGGGCATTACTGAGTGAAGAATTTCAAGATGTCACACTCTTTGTGGCATAATGTGTAAATGTATTGACCTTAGTGAAACAGTACAGGTGATGCAGGGTATGAAACCTGTTCACAGATCATTTTGTTGAGAGAGGTCATAATAAATCTTGACAATCATTTGGGTGTATGAATGTACTGATGTGGGAAACTCGAGTAAAATCAGTATGACTAAAGCTGACAGAAAGGTAAGTCATCAATATTAATTGTGTGCACTGTGTGAACAATGAGAGCCCTTCTCCCTTCCCATGGCATAAGTTAAAGTCCTGATATTGTAAGACATACACAATAGTACTGATGTGGCAAGGACATGTGTAAAGGCTGAATGTATCAGTGTAATGCAGTAGTAGATCTGCTTATTACTTGATATACACTATGATTTATTTCATGCTCCTTCAAACTGTTATCCCAAAAAAGGTGTGTGAATGTTTCTGATAAATATTGCTTCTGCATTTGCACAACACATTGAAGCAGGAAATGTACTTTCACAGCTTAAAGGGAAAAAGTGAAATTTTTATTTTAGGCTGCCTTATGTAGTGCTCATAAACCTGGCAACATTGCATAATCATCAGCACTCTGGATAGTAATCAGTGAAGAAAATGCATCGTTCAGGTAACTTTCACTGCAGTACAACATGTAAGGTGCAATGAACTTAGAAAAAAAAGACAGCCAATGCACGGTTGAATTCCGCTTAATTTCTAACTTTACAGAGGGTGTTCTGAATACATATTTAATCACATTTTGTGATACCATTATGCTGTTGTTTAAAAAGTAACTATTGTCACTATTGCTAACAATATGTGAGCTTTTGTCTGTCCACTTTCACATTATTTGTTATTAACTACAAGTTTAATAATGTTTTCCGCAAAGTACATTTCTGATGTTGCAATGAGATGTGAGAAGGATGAATGTGTCACTTGAAGGTACTTTTTGCAATGGTCATTGCTTATATACCCATTGATTGCATTTAATTTACTGTCAGCTTTTTTCTTTATCATAAATTTTTTATTAATGCCTTTGATATTTGCTCTCCTCTCAACAGTATACAGACAGAGTTCACTGCCTAAGTAAAAACTGTGAAAATTTAGTTTAGGCTGCCTTATGTATAAAAAATATGCCTGGCATTGCTGCATGACCCTCAGCACTATGAATAGAATTACTGAAGAGAATGCACCTGACTGATGTCCAAATCTGTGACAATGTATAAATGAAGTGAATTGAGTGAAATAAGGCAGAAGAAGCATTGTTTCAATCTTGTTTAGCTCAATATGTAATTTTTTAATTGATTTTTAATCTGCATTTGCTCTCAGCTTGGCAGCATGCAAACACAGTCCTCTATCTAAGGAAAAAAGTGAAAAATTTAGTTTAGCATGTCTTGTGTAGTGCAAACACACCTGACAATGTTGCACTTGCTTCAGTATTGTCGACATTACTGAGAGGAGAAAATCTACTGTCATATACCTATCTGTGTAGCACAAAGGTATATGTGTAGTGAGTTTAGATAAATAACATAACTGATAAAAAGTTAAAATGCAGCTATAAGATACTTTTACAAAGGGTGTCAGAATCTCATTTCTTACAACAAATTGATTGGGACTGTAAAATACATATTTATTTCAAGCAATGAATCAATAATGCTTGCATAAGTAAACTTTCCTATTTAGCATATATCATTAATGTTTTACATTTAATCTCCAACTAATGTGTATCCAATGTCTTAAAAATGACAAGAATGATATTTAATTTTAAATTCACTTGCATATGTGTGATGGGCGTGATATTTTTGTCATAATCTTTATGACTCAACACATATACTATATCTTTTGAAGTATTGATGCAACATACCCCGACCTGCATTACTCAACTCATTCAAATGCATCCATCTAAAATATATTTGCAAACAAAAATACTTTTACGTAAGAATTCATTTCATGAATAATTAAAATCACACATATACAGGGCTCTGGGATGTGTAGCTCCAATCATTCTGAAATTAGACTATCTCTAATTAACATGCTTAAAATGCAGATCTCTTGTGGCAATTTCAATTAACAAGCTAACTTTTAGTTTTTGCATGTTTTATCCCATGGGTTTGATTCCTAGCTGACAAAATAATATTTTAACATTGTGTAAGCCCAAAAATCACAACGTCACAATTTATCCTCTTTCTCCATCCAAATTACAGAGATTAAAAGATATGCCAGAAAGCATTCTACTGTCAAACATTGGAACTTCTGTCAATTAGCTGAGTAACACACATGCCAGTGCTCAATGCCATGTTTCACAGCTTTATTGCTATGTCACGCAAGTAGTGCCAATGTGTCTTCCAAGGAATCCATCTGCTTTCAATTGCACAAATGCAATTGGCAAGGCTGTGCATTTTTGCACAAACCAGTTACACACAAGAACTTAATTTGGAGCCAGATCAGACATATTTTATCAGCGTGACTTTTGCAGACATGGCTTGTGATAGAGAATGGTGATAAATTTAGAGAACAAAGATGGGGTGCTGAGTAGTCCAATATATTTGTAACACACCTTGTGAAACACTACAGCTGTAGGCTGCTGTAGGGGGATTATTCTAGGTCTCAGTATATGGCTGATGATTGGAATAGCTTAGGCAAGGCTGTGTCCCATGCAATTGGCATTACACACACTGTCAAACAATGTTGTCACCACTATGGTAACCTTATGAAGCACAAGCAGGACCTCCTAAGCTGCTGGGAGGCTGAATTTAGGACTGCAAATAACCTTCAATTGTGTAAAGTATACTACCCCATAACCTGTGTATAACATGGCAGTAATTACTTAGCCAGCCAACACAGTTACTCATTATGCTTTCATATATATTTCTTTTCTTTTTTTTTACTGTACAGCTACAGAGGAAATAGCTGCAACCCAAAAGGCATGTCCGATGAGATTAGTATGAGTTAAGTCCAAATTCAGGCCAGAAATTTAATTTCATTCCTTCAATCACTAGCATCTTGATCAGGCATATCTCAACCTTGATCTTAAGCATGCATGCCTTCCCCAATAACTTGTATTGATTGCATTAGGCAATAAAACTTCAGCTTGGCCAGCAAATAACTTGGTTATATTCAACTGGACGTATAAGAGAATTTAAGTACCTTTATCTGCTCTTTTTTTAAAAAAAAAAAATACAGTATTATACAGTATTTAATTTGATTTAAACTGTGTATGAAGGAGTGTTGAAGGAATTTTTAAGTGAAGTTATTCTGCTCTTCAGTAGCTAGTGTTGGCTGAATTTTGTTATTTGCTAGTAATTACAGGTGTGGGGGTAGCCACATTCTTTGATTTCCTGTCCTTGCATATTTAAACTGGTGCATGTGAAATAATTCCTGCTTTAAAACTTCAGCTTGGCCAGCAAATAACTTGGTTATATTCAACTGGACGTATAAGAGAATTTAAGTACCTTTATCTGCTCTTTTTTTAAAAAAAAAATACAGTATTATACAGTATTTAATTTGATTTAAACTGTGTATGAAGGAGTGTTGAAGGAATTTTTAAGTGAAGTTATTCTGCTCTTCAGTAGCTAGTGTTGGCTGAATTTTGTTATTTGCTAGTAATTACAGGTGTGGGGGTAGCCACATTCTTTGATTTCCTGTCCTTGCATATTTAAACTGGTGCATGTGAAATAATTCCTGCTTTAAAACTTCAGCTTGGCCAGCAAATAACTTGGTTATATTCAACTGGACATAAGAGAATTTAAGTACCTTTATCTGCTCTTTTTTTAAAAAAAATACAGTATTATACAGTATTTAATTTGATTTAAACTGTGTATGAAGGAGTGTTGAAGGAATTTTTAAGTGAAGTTATTCTGCTCTTCAGTAGCTAGTGTTGGCTGAATTTTGTTATTTGCTAGTAATTACAGGTGTGGGGGTAGCCACATTCTTTGATTTCCTGTCCTTGCATATTTAAACTGGTGCATGTGAAATAATTCCTGCTTTAAAACTTCAGCTTGGCCAGCAAATAACTTGGTTATATTCAACTGGACGATAAGAGAATTTAAGTACCTTTATCTGCTCTTTTTAAAAAAAATACAGTATTATACAGTATTTAATTTGATTTAAACTGTGTATGAAGGAGTGTTGAAGGAATTTTTAAGTGAAGTTATTCTGCTCTTCAGTAGCTAGTGTTGGCTGAATTTTGTTATTTGCTAGTAATTACAGGTGTGGGGTAGCCACATTCTTTGATTTCCTGTCCTTGCATATTTAAACTGGTGCATGTGAAATAATTCCTGCTTTAAAACTTCAGCTTGGCCAGCAAATAACTTGGTTATATTCAACTGGACGAATAAGAGAATTTAAGTACCTTTATCTGCTCTTTTTTTAAAAAAAAATACAGTATTATACAGTATTTAATTTGATTTAAACTGTGTATGAAGGAGTGTTGAAGGAATTTTAAGTGAAGTTATTCTGCTCTTCAGTAGCTAGTGTTGGCTGAATTTTGTTATTTGCTAGTAATTACAGGTGTGGGGGTAGCCACATTCTTTGATTTCCTGTCCTTGCATATTTAAACTGGTGCATGTGAAATAATTCCTGCTTTAAAACTTCAGCTTGGCCAGCAAATAACTTGGTTATATTCAACTGGACGTATAAGAGAATTTAAGTACCTTTATCTGCTCTTTTTTAAAAAAAATACAGTATTATACAGTATTTAATTTGATTTAAACTGTGTATGAAGGAGTGTTGAAGGAATTTTTAAGTGAAGTTATTCTGCTCTTCAGTAGCTAGTGTTGGCTGAATTTTGTTATTTGCTAGTAATTACAGGTGTGGGGGTAGCCACATTCTTTGATTTCCTGTCCTTGCATATTTAAACTGGTGCATGTGAAATAATTCCTGCTTTAAAACTTCAGCTTGGCCAGCAAATAACTTGGTTATATTCAACTGGACGTATAAGAGAATTTAAGTACCTTTATCTGCTCTTTTTTTTAAAAAAAAAATACAGTATTATACAGTATTTAATTTGATTTAAACTGTGTATGAAGGAGTGTTGAAGGAATTTTTAAGTGAAGTTATTCTGCTCTTCAGTAGCTAGTGTTGGCTGAATTTTGTTATTTGCTAGTAATTACAGGTGTGGAGGTAGCCACATTCTTTGATTTCCTGTCCTTGCATATTTAAACTGGTGCATGTGAAATAATTCCTGCTTTAAAACTTCAGCTTGGCCAGCAAATAACTTGGTTATATTCAACTGGACGTATAAGAGAATTTAAGTACCTTTATCTGCTCTTTTTAAAAAAAAAAAAAATACAGTATTATACAGTATTTAATTTGTTTTAAACTGTGTATGAAGGAGTGTTGAAGGAATTTTTAAGTGAAGTTATTCTGCTCTTTAGTCATCTTAGTGGCATTGAAACTGCCCGCCCCTCAGCCTGCCTCTGGGCCCATCTCATTTGCTCACTCAACTGAGTGCAGTGAGATCATATTCTGATTTCAGGCACTCCTACTTTGTACAAAGAGAGCATCTGGGACATAGAAAAAAAAAAAAAAAATTAAGCTTATTTCCTGCCTTTCTTGTTAAGTGGTACAGACTATTTGTAGGCTTCTGAGCCCCCAAGCCCTTCTGTGTTTGAGGGAAGCCTTCTAGCTTGTTTTTTTCTTATAACTAGCCAGTTTTCTAGTTTCAGCACTCAAATCTGTTTCTTTGATCTCAGCACTTGTTCAGGAATAAAAAAAAAAAAAAAAAAAAAAAAAATTCATCTGCTTTTACTGTACTTGTGTTTTACCTACTTCTTTTTACTTTTGCATCATCTTAAAATACTCAATTGTATTTATTACTGCTTGGTGTAACTCATTCTAAGCCTTTTGGTTTAAACACTTGGGCTTCGGACCAGTTAGTTGTTTTGCACTGAGAGGGTTTGTGGTCTGCACTGTTGTGGCAGAACAGGTAGCTTACATCCTTCTAGGTTGAGAACTGCTGATTGAGGGCTCAGTGTCTGTTATTCTAAAAGTGTATTAATTCTGGTTTAAGCACTTGGGCTTTCAAGCCAGTTATTTTACATTAAGAGGGTTCGTGGTCTGCACTCTTGTGGGAGGAGAGGCTGGACTCTGCCCTTCTGAGCTGGGAATTTCTGGTTAAAGGCTTATAGTGCATGCATATCTGAACTGTTTCTTACGGAATTTGGTGCGCCTTGTTTGCTGTGGCATAGACTGGATTCGGGCCTGCTGGATCTAGCTTTGTTTGTGTAACTTGAGCACTAATCCAGACATTCTCTAAAGTATTCAATGGTATTTATTACTGCTTGGTTGTAACTTGATTAAAGTGTAGCTATCATTCAAGTCTTTTGGATTAAGCACTTGGGCTTCAGACCAGTTGTTTTACATTAGGAAGGTTTGTGGCAAGCACTGTGGTGGCAGGACAGGTAGCTTTCATCCTTCTAAGTTGGGAACTGCTGATTGAGAGCCCAGTGTCCAAGTGTATTAGTTCTGGTTTAGGCGCTTGGGCTTCAGGCCAGTTATTTTACATTAAGAAGGTCGTGGTCTGCACTCTTGTGGGAGAAGAGGCTGGACTCTGCCCTTCTGAGCTGGGAATTTCTGGTTAAAGGTTTATAGTGCCTAAATATTTGAACTGTATTTTACTGAAATTGGTTCACCTTGTTTGCTCTAGCATAGACTAGATCCAGGCCTGCTGAATCTAGCTTTGTTTATATGCTTGTTGTTTGTTTGCTTGTTAGTTCCCTGGAAGCTAATTCCACCTAATACGCAACTTCTCAGCGCTTCTGTGGATCACTAGTGATTTCTGCATTGCTTACTGTACTTATTTCCTTGTTTCACTTGAAAGAAAGTTACTGTTTGTCGTTTTTGCATTTAGTTACTTGTAACACATTGCACTCAAGTTACCTGGCACTTGCTCACTAAAGCAATTATATAAGTCAGCACTAAAAATTAAAAGCACTACACCCCTCACTCCCCACTGGCCCTTGTTTTCAATTAAGGATTTCCCAATATTATTCTAGCATGTCCAAAGGTCAGTTGTCAATCTCCTCTCCGGTCCAGCTGGTGAATCTGGGAATCTTGAGGCAATGTTATAACTGCCTCATGTACACAGACAACCCTCTCCTCCTCCCACATAACACAAATACTTGTGAGAGATGCAGCTATTTAGCCAAACTGGAGGCTGAGCTCTCTCAACTCAGGACTGGCAAGACCAGACAGGAGGAGAAGGCAACTACACACACCACAAAACCAGCCTCACATAATGCTACCACTCCACTGAATCTAACACATAAACACACAAAGACATACTCGGAGGCTCTGAGTAAAATTTACCTAAACAGCAGAGGCCTCCAAAGCAGACACCCAAACAACTGCTACCTCAAGACACCCCACAAGCAACACATAAACCACAAAAGCAGTGTGCAAAGCAGTCACAGCCCTTAAGGCCAAATACAACACCAAACATACTTGTCATACGTGACTCCATAGTCAGACACACTGACGTCCCACTCACCAGGCTGAACAAGGAGAGGGTCACAGTAAGCTGCCTATCGGGCGCTAGAATCCGCCACATAACACAAGCACTCGGGTCACTCCACGGCAAGTACAAATATGACACAGTCATTGTCCATGCTGGTGTGAACGACCTGAGACGTACATCCCTGGACTACATGAAAAGAGACATAGAGAAGCTCTCTGATTATGTAGCCCAGGCAGGTATGACCCTAACCCTGAGCAGTATCCTTCCTTCACCAAGAATGATGCCACAATATAGAGACAAGATGATCAGCTTTAACAATTGGCTTAATGTCTGGTGTCATTCAAAGGGGATCCAGTGTCTGTCTGCCTGGGATGACATGCTTGACAAGCCACGCTGCTTCGCAAGGGACGGCTTGCACCTGTCACCCCTGGGATTGCGGATATTGGCTAAGGCTCTTGACACCCCCATAGTGCCTTTTTAGGCAAGGCTAAAATTCTAAACCTACCACCCTAGAAAACAAAAATGGGAAGAAACTGAGGGTAATGCTGCTCAATGCCAGAAGTCTAAATCTCAAAATGCACGCACTCGAGGCCCTTCTCAGTATGGAGAACATCGATGTCTGTGCTGTAACTGAAACCTGGTTCAAGGCTCCTGAGAGCACCCGGCACTATTAGGTTTTACCTCATATCATGCGTTCCGCCCCAAAACCCGGACCACACCACAAAAGGAGGGTGTATCCATATTCATAAAGGATACCCACACCTCCAGGTTGGTGGCAACGCACAAGCTCGAAACCATCCAGGTGCAACTAACCATAGGCAAAACTGCTCTACAAATTGTAGCATGCTACAGGCCACCCTCTCAAACTCAGGAACCCCACACAGCCTTCCTGAAGACACTGGA
Organism: Protopterus annectens; assembly: GCF_019279795.1. Lineage (NCBI taxonomy): Eukaryota > Metazoa > Chordata > Ceratodontiformes > Protopteridae > Protopterus > Protopterus annectens. The sequence continues at coordinate 796,958,839 of NC_056734.1, forward strand.
GGGTATAAATGTATCTCCAAACACCATCATATTGGGTGACTTCAACTACCCGAATATAGACTGGGAACATTACTCAAGCCCTAACTTTCTAGCCCAACGGTTCCTGGAGTTCATAAATTCAAATGCCATGGAACAGCTAGTCACTGTTCCCACAAGAGGAGAAAATATACTAGATCTCATTGTCACAAACATGGGGACAAAATGCTCCACACCGAAGTATATCCCTCATTGGTGAGATCTGATCATAAACTAATCTCACTGGAAATCCACATCCCGCCCCACCCCAAACAAAAAGACCATAGTGAAGAACTTCTCTAAAGCAAACTTCACACTACTCAAGACTGGTGTGGTATCCTTCAAGGCCCCTGAGCCAGAGGAAACCACAACCCAAGCTGCGGAAGCCCTTACAAATGCCTTCTATGAACACCTCCAGGACTGCATGGATCAGGCAATCCCAAATAAAACCAAGACTCTTTCCACAAAGGGCAAACGTCCAGTCTGGTGGACCCCAGCCATTAACAAACTTTACAATAAGAGGAGAAAGCTATTACATGATAGAACAAAATCCATGAAAGGGAAGTCACCCCTGATCATTATTAGTAAAAAAATACGAGCACTCATAAAATCAACTAAGGCCAATTTTGAGAGAAAAATTGCCATGGATTCAAAGGAAAATCATAAGGCCTTTTTCAGCTATGTTAGGAACCTGGGTGGAAACTCCCAGATATGCTCAGAATTAGTCCAAAATGATACAAAAATCACTGAACCCACAGACATTGCCAACATACTGGCAGACAGGTTCAGTGCAAACTTCACCCCTCTCCCCTAAAGGAGAGATAACTATCCCAGCCGAGTGTAGCCTCCCGAACATCTCAAATGCGCAGGTGAAAGCTGCTCTCTAAAGCTAAAAACACAGCATCAATGGGACCGATGGTGTCCCCGGCTGTGTGCTACACGAGCTAAATGAGGAATTAAACCCGCACATAAGGCAGCTGTTTAATCTCAGCCTTACCACAGGATACGTGCCCAAGGAGTGGCGTACGGCAACTGTGGTCCCACTCCACAAAGGCGGCGCCTCACGGACCCTGGTAATTACCGCTCCATAAGCTTAACAAGTCTAGTCTGCAAAGCTATGGAGAGGATCATAATGGAGCTCATAAACAAGGATATAGGGGACTTGCAGACATTGGACCCGACCCAGTTTGGCTTTGTCAAGGGAAAATCATGCCTTTTGAACTTGGTCGACTTCTTCGAAACAGTCACCAAGGCCATTGATGAGGGAAAAGCAGTCCATACAGCCTACCTTGACCTTGCAAAGGCTTTCGACACAATACCCCACTCGGGTATTGTAGAAAAACTTACCAGCTTAAATGTAAACCCATATGTCACAAGATGGGTTGCAAACTGGCTTAAGGACAGAACCCACAGGGTTAGAGTTGCTGGCGCTGTGTCAGACTCCAAGCCGGTCACAAGTGGTGTCCCACAGGGCTCGGTCCTTGGCCCCTATTGTTTGGCATCTACTTCTCAGAAGTACAGGCCAACATGGGAGGACTTTGGCTGACAAAGTTTGCAGACGACTGCAAACTGGGCGCCATAGTGGAAAGTGCATCGGACATGGATATCCTTCAGAAGGGACTCACGGAAACAGATAGCTGGTGCCAGAGCCATGGCCTGAAGTTAAACGCCAAAAAATGTATAGTCATACCCTTCGGGAAAAACAAGGTAACCCCAAGCTACCATATAGGTGGCAATCCACTAAGCACAGAAGAGGTTATCAGGGATCTGGGGACTCAGGTTGACAGTGGCCTTTCTTTTGACACTCACATTGCTAAAGTGGTTAGAAAGACCTTCTACATTGCCCATCTGATCATGAAGGGATTCACATCCAGATCTAGTGAGGTCATTGTTCCACTGCACTCTTCACTTATCAGACCAATGATCGAGTACAATGCCCCATTCGGGATGTATCTCACCCGACATCTGCAGCAATTGGAGAGACCCCAAAAGTTCCTCACCAAAAGGATAAAGGGACTCCAAAATCTGTCATATGCTGCCAGATTGAAGAAACTCCAGCTCTTTTCAGTCGCATACCGTCTGCTCAGAGGTGACATGTGCCTGACATACAAGGCCATGTCCAACCCGGAATTAATGGACATGCTCCACCTCAAAAATCCAAATCCACCAAAACCACTAGAGCAAGCGACTTAAACCTTAGCACGGCTATAAATAGGACGTGCTGGAGGGATAGATTTATCACTCAGAGACTCCCTATGCTGTGGAATAAAATCCCGGTCCATGTGAGGCAGAGCACCTCGCTGACTCTGTTCAAGAGAAATCTAGACCTGTGGATGGGAGATCGTAGGTTTACCCCGGGAATCATATATGTGTCACTGCTGGACAGAGGCACAACAAACTAATGGGCACAGTATTTTTTCATATAAGGGGTGGCGTAAGCCACAAAAATTTGGGCTAGGCTTATAAATGCCTTAGGGCAGATAGCCTAGTATAAACCTATGAACCTATGAACCTATAAGAGCACCAAATTAACTGTGTGTGGATTCAATACAGAGAAGCAGCAAATTACTTTTTATTTCTGGATAAGTACTTCTAAAATATTAATAGCAATAATATGTCAGGAACAATACAATTATTGTAACTGCAATTATTGCAATTGAATGCATATATCCTATTTGTCATATAAAAATAAAGGATACTCTTTGTCATGACTTACTATCAAAATCTCACACATGCAATGTATGAGCGTTCAGATTTCTGAACTGAAATGTCTGAATGGAATATAACCGAATGAGGTATTTCAGAAAAGTTAACATATCAGGAATGTTAACTTTACCGAAAATACCACTTCCGGTCAAGAGCAATGACCATTTTTGCAGGTGGGGGGGGGAGCACTTCCTGATCCCTCATATTGTAGAAGGCTGTACCCACCACACCCCCTGCTACTTATATATACAAACTTTGGGAATGAACTACATTGAGGGAAAAGGTACATTTCCTGATCCCCACTATAGTTTGATCTACATTCTAAATGTTGAATCCACAACAGTGTATGCTAATTTGCATTCACTGTTGTGAGTTCAACATTTTTTTTCATTTTCTTCAAATCTTGAACTAGGGCGATCAGTGTTTCCAGTATGAACATAGTCCAATCGCCCTTTTGATAGCAAAACCTTTGTTATATTACAGCAGTAAGATTTATTTTTATGACAAATTAATGCCTTTCCATAATATATGGATATGGCAAAGGTATACCATAGTATGTTATCACAATTGTTTATGTATTGTCAAGCAAGTTTTATTGAAAAACATACAGTAATGTAACATGCCATGTATCTAATTATCTTTTATCATTGTATCCCCAACTCTATATTTCTTTTGGGTATGCTATAATTTATTAACATTCTACTGTTTGGATTCCTTGTTGCTGAAAAATAAATGACCAATAGCACAAAGGTAGACTGACCACCATCACTCAACTGACCATAACTCCACAGATGGTAGCACAGACACCCAGCACTTTGGGTTTGCAATCTTTCAGTGTTGTCTCCACTACCCCTGCTCTACCTGCTTCACTGGTGTGGTAGCTCTGCCCAGCTGTTGGTGCAGTGGTCTCCCCTGGGAGCAGTACCAGTGGAGATGGAGAGTTTTTCACCCAGCAGGAGATGCCAGGGCTGGTGGAGGATATTATGGAGAGGGGCAAGTATTGGCAAGGTTGAAAATGTCCTGTATTGGATTGCAAAGTTGTTGTCAAGGCCACCTTAGACTTTGGGAGCTACTTTTGGAGACACTGCTGACAGTTCTAATGGAGGAGAACAAGATTCTTATTGCTCTCAAGCTGGATGTGGGTGCACCTCTGATGCTCCCTACACATTCTCAATCATGGTGTCCCACAACCTTTTGTCACCATCACCATCCCTGTTTAACTGTATGCCCTGTTTGTCTGTGCATGTTTTCTACCCTACTCTACCTACCTGACCCTCTCATTCCTAAGCACCTTTCCAAACATTCCTCTCTCTCTCTCCCCCCCAAAACAATAATAAAAATCGGTACCTGTCACACAAAAAAAATATGTTCTATACATAGCTCTCCACTTTGCCTATGTGTCATCTTGACACACTTGATTTAGTCCAATTAGCCATACAACATTATTCTATTGTTGTCACCAATCACTGGTGTGCTGACTCTACAAAGTCATGAAATTGTGTGTAAAAGTGTACAATTATTGTGTAGAAGTGGATAGCTATTGTGCCCTGCCATGACCCTCCTGCAAATTCCTGTATTTTTCCCATATGTTTTACCTTTTGCTGGCCAAACCTGGTTAATCTACTGCCTTATCTACCCCTTTTCACATGTTTACTCTAGTCAAAAATATATTCACACACAACACATTTGGCCAGAAATGGCCTAGGGAAAAGCCTTCACTTTATGACTTTGGTATTTGCACAGATATTAGCATAGCACAGCAATGCTGAGTGATGGTAAATGCTATGTAACTTCATTTTGCAAATGGTGATGATTTCGATTTAATCTGCAGTAGTCAGGGCACTTTCACCCAATATGCTTAAATTTGTTACGCTATGGGCATGTAGAGGTAAGGCAGACTAAAGGTAATACTGTGATAGAGTTAATGTAACAGTTCTTAGGCACATGCCTGTAATAAAGTAGTCAACAGGTACACATAAAATACCACAGACTGATGCTTTTGCATAGGGTCATGTGTTCAATTACAGCTGTAGGTCAGTCTATAAATTCATGACATGTTATGTTCCTATCATATATTCAAGTGTATGCATCTGCATGTCTCTCCATATATAACATTTCATTAACATGCCATTTGAATAGTGCAGTAAGACATTATTTGCAAATACACTGCAGCTCCAACAGAGAGACTTATTAAGCCAGCCTTATCCTGCTTATGTTTTCATGTCTGTTGCACTGGTAGGAGGCTCAGTGTTCAACGTGATGAATGTGTGTGTGTGTGTGTGTGTGTGTGTGTGTGTGTGTGTGTGTGTGTGTGTGTGTGTGTGTGTGTGTGTGTGCGTGTGTGTGCGTGTGTGTGTGTGTGTGTGTGTGTGTGTGTGTGTGTGTGTGTGTGTGTGTGTGTGTGTGCACTCGCACATGTGCGTAATGCTTGCTGGCCATATGCACTTCTTCATGAGGAGAATCCATACAACTCTTTACACTGCTCCGTTATCCCATTTTTTATGTCAATAAAACAGAGATGAGGTCATCCTGACAAAAGTGCACTCTCTCCTCTTAACAGACAGACTTCTACTATGGCACTTACATTTCATACACTGTTCTCTAGAATGCCTAACTAGATAGGAAGGAGGTTCAAATACAGCAGTTCATAATGTCTACAAGTGTGTGTGTGAGAGACTGTAAATTAATTCAGGATTGGTTTGGACACATTTGCATTGGAAACTATTACAACCCTAGATGGCTGTAGAAGTCATTTTACCAGACACATCTCCTTGGCAATACACTGTGCTGTATACATGGTATAGACAGATAAGTAGGTGGTTTGAGTCCATCCCTGTTTAAATAGTGTGACTGTAACTAATGACGTATACCATTTGCCAGCTCACAACCACCTTTACATACACCTCATGAGATGTATTTAGAGTGGCACAGTGTTATACTAGCAAATCCTAACATCCCCAGGGAAATATGTTTTGTGTCACATAATGATTACATAGTGCTACTATAACTGCAGTATCTCACAGCTGGAGTGGGAATTTTCTTGTGGTGTGTAATTTTGATAGTGCACTTTGTACATTGTGTATCTGCATATGTACAATGCTTGAGACCAGCTGTGAGTGTGTCTTTTACCCTCATACCATGTATACTACTCTTCAAATATATATGGTCTGTAGCTGTATGGTATTATTGTGCACATCAAACACTTTTTATCATAAATATCCAGCTAATACAGTGGTGATGTCATCCATTTAACTGTGCATAGTCCCAGTTGTACCTCAATACATCATGTGTTGCTTGAACTTTAGGTAATTATCTATAGCTTGTGATCTTAGGTAGTTAGTTCAAATCCACGCATTGCTGTGAACAGTATGTTGAAGCAGTTTTATTGTGACTGTACCTGTTACTACCACTGTTGTCAAATTGGCTGTATACTCATATAGATGTTACTTCCTCTTACAAAAAGCCATGATAATTTCTCAGATAGAAATGCTTTTATTCAGAGTAACGATGACATGTGATTAAATTTTCCTTACATAACATATGTAGGAAGTGCTATCCTCTGCCCTGAGGAATGAGATGACATTCTGTATGCTGTGGCTTTAGTGCAGCAATTACAGGCAAGCATATCAAGTGGAGCAATAACATGATGTAATGCCTTGACATACAGATATATCTGACAATTGCAATGACACTTCTACCACGGCACATTCATCATGCACAATATCATGTATTTTCTGCTGTCAAATGCTCAGGTGTTCAACATCCACGTTCAGTGCCTGTTAGCACAATTATAACATGTCCATTTACATAGAAGAAGCCTCTATCATCCCTTTATTTCAAAGAGATTGTTTATAACACATACAGCTGATGTAATAAGTTAACATAGGTTGAGTGCCACAGGTGAGCTAAGTCTTCCATGGTGACACTTGCATTTCATCTGCATGTCATTAATCAGTAGAGTCACATAGCTTTCTGTTCAATTTCCTGAAAGGGCAACATTAAATGAAATTACTGATATTACATAAACACCACTGTATCTAGTTATTGCTATATATATTTTATATTGGACATTGCTATATCATCACAGGTTGTGATTGCTTGGTGGTGAAATTGTATTTTGTGGTATGTCATGCTATGACTGTTCCTGTGGCAGATGCATCGAATACTGTTTTGTATAGCATTTCTACTCAGATAGACTGTTTCAATTCTGGGGCAGTGTGTGTGTGTGTGTGTGTGTGTGTGTGTGTGTGTGTGTGTGTGTGTGTGTGTGTGTGTTACATAATGGAAACATCTTTCTTGTCAAAGAAGCATTATGTACTGCTCACTGCTGCGTGGATAGTGACATGTGTAGCTCCTTTTTCAGCATTCTGACTAAACTCGATTGTTCATATTACATTCATAAATCTTTGCTCATATTACATTCATTACACTTTGTTCATATTACATTCATTACACTTTGTTCATATTACATTCATAACTCTTTTCTTACTTCATATATTGATTTCAGTTATCTGTGACAGCTTTCATTGCTATCTAATGTGACACATGCAATCAATACAGAGATCTAGAGAAAGCCTAGAATAATATGCAGAGGTTTGAATCTGGTAACATCTGCCTCTCAGAGAGCAGTAGTTTACAAACAGACAATAGTTATGGCACAGTGAGAGGGCCACCTTTTTCAGGCCTTGTCCTATAAGGTAGGGCATAAATACCCCTTTCTTCATGACATAATCTATGTGAGTATTTCTATTGAGTCCATGATTGGTATGCACTTCTCTGATATCTGTCCTGGTATGTGTTCTGAAATACAATTACACATGATGTGAATGGTTATTATGTCATTTGTTGCTCACAGGCATTACCTATTCCCACAAGTATTAAGTTCTGTATTACATGTCTTCACTGGGACATTTCTTTATTACTGTTATTGTTTTCATCACACTATACAGCTTAATGGCAGATGAGAGCTTCCATAAGCATTTCTGTATGGCATGCAGCCAGACCATCAGAAACTCTGACTGGTCCCCCGTTAGCATGTAAAGCAAAAATGTAGCTTTTTCAACACTTTTGGGGACTGTGCCTCCCCCCCACGCTACCTGCAAATTATATATACCAACTCCGAGATTGCACCACAGTGGGGAAAACATTAAATTTCCCAATCCTTACTGTACCACAATCTCCATTCAAAAGCACTGAAAAAGCTACATTTCTCTTTACATGCTGTGATTAAATGGAGAAGCTGTTCTTATGACTGCAGCATGATCTCCATTCAGAGGAGTGCTGTCTGACATATGAAATAGCTGCTTCAATGTTACAAGTTTTGTCATTGTAAACATTCACTGATGTGGGCTTCTGATCTTGTCTGAGTTATTTGACTTTTGATGTTGTGGCATTTTGATTTTGTGAAAATCAGTATAAGGACACATAAGTCACTAGTTTAGTGTTATAGCATTGTTAAGATAAATCTGTTTTACTATTTCTGTGCCGCAGACAATAGTTTTCTTAGAATAACCTATTTTTCTACTACTTAATTTGCATGTTTTAAAATTAGGTCATAACTGAAAATGGATCTTTTTTGGTCCAGCTTATGTACCTGTATAATTATTAATTAAAGTACAGATCATGATACCATACATACCAATAATGCTATGAAAACATAACATTGGGTTTTGTCAGAATAAGTTTTATTTGGAACTAAATCAATTTGTACATTGTTAACATATTACTGCTTATACCTATCTGGCATCTGAAGCAATTATTAGGCATTGGACTAATGCCACATTGTCAGCACAGTCAGCCATTTTAGGTCAACTAACATGGAAACTGTTTACTTGACCTTTATACTGATTAACATGCAATGTTCATTTTTAGAGGTTGCCAACAGAGAGTTTAAATGCAATTAGAGACTGAAGTAAAAAAAACAATGAATTAAAAATGAAACTATGGTCAGAAATCAAACGTTTGCAATAAGATAAACATTTAGAGTAATAGATAAAAGTTATATTCTGTCACCAAGCAATTTTTTCATTCTCTGCAGGTCAAGACAGCTTATGTTCTTGGCTATTGTTTGATATTCTGTAGCACTACCATCTGGATGCTTTGTTTTTATATGGAAGAATGCACTGAGATAAGGCTAACTGACATAATCTGTTCAGGAACACATATTTTAGTTGTATATTAGAAGACCACTGTATCATACGGTCTATGTAAAAGAGAAAAAAATACTTCATAAAAGGCATGTGTAAATAAAAATCCTATTTTTATAGTGATGAAAAACAGTAGAATAGGCTACTTTTTTGTTTTGTGGGAATGTATCATAGAGGGCAAGCACATGCATTTCTGCATTTTCAGCACTTGCCAAAATACAGAGTTATGTTTGCCAAGTAGGTGAAACTGAATTAAAATATGCCAAAGAAATATTCTAGATAAATGTGCTTACTACATTATATATATGAGCTAAAATAACACTTTTTGGACTGTGTATTTCATTTATTCTTTCTCTGCACTTCTTTTAACACCCATAAGTGATAAGCAACATAAGTTCTTGCCTGAAACAAATTAAGAGCATTTTGGAATGCCTATTGAATTTCAAATATTGAAAACACATGGTTGAGTCCTGAATACAAAAATACATATGTTGTTACTTCAGTTTTTAATATTTGATGTGCATCTGATATCACATCTCTTTCTGTAGAAATAATGTTTTTTATTACCTTGTCTTATAATCTCTGCTCATTCATGCATAAGAATATGGAATATAGTGGCAAATCAGAAGTACTATCCAGCCAATGTTACCCATTTCAGTACATGTTTTTCAGCTCTTGTATTTCTTTGACTTTTCACAGTCATGCCATTATATCTAACACCAACATTTACAGCCCTAGGTTTTAGACTTCTCTTGCATGAGACATGTCTTGGGATTTGCTCTCATTTAAAGATTCATTAATTCAGTTATAATAATGTGCTGAGCTTCTGCATCACTTTTGTGAATAAATGTTTCCTAACTTCTTCATTTTCCATCAAAATATGTTAGATCTTCACTACTTGTTTGCTTGAACATATTCCATCCATTCCTCCACGCTCACTCCTAGCTTCTCTTTATTAATATATGTTTGTAATACATTTGCCAGTTAAATTGAGCCTACTGACTGTGGAGGTCTAAGATGAATACTTATTGATATGAAGATTTACAAAAAAATAAATAAAAAACTGTCAAGCAATGTATAATGTATTTATTTATTGAAATTTAATTACTGGAAAGTGTGACTGGGCAGGAGTCTATTTTCAGTAGAGGCCCAGGTAGAAAAGCTCCATTGTATTACAAAACATTTTAAGAACAATAATCATTTTACAATCTTTTGACAATAATGCAAAAAAATACAGTATAAATAGTTATACCAAATTAGACATAATATGAAAACATTGGTTAAGAATAGGTACAATTTGTGTGACAATGGGGAGAATTCAATAAAGCCTTCATAGAGTGCTCTTCGAGGTAGGCAGATTAGCACAGCCCCAACATGGAAATCGGCAGCCGTGTGATCCATTAAACAGAGCAGAGGAGTGTACACTAGTTTTTTTAATAGCCATATCATGTTTGCACACCACTCAGTGGCGCACAAATATGTCTTTATGCAAAAAAAAATTAAAAAAATTGTACAATCCAAAAACAAGACATATGTGAGAATAATGCATTACAGGGCCCTCCAAGCAGTATGTACAATGGTAGATTTCAATGTTTGCTAAGGAGGCAGGCCCTGGAATAGTGAAGTATCCAGGTTGTGTGCAATGATCAGTATGCAAACGAGCTGGGGTTACTGAATAGCAAAAATGGGCTACTGTGTCCGGAGATAAAACTGGTGTAGCCCTGAAACATGTTGGTGTCCACAGAATAAGCTGACATTAAAAGGGGGTGTGTCACATTATATTTAAGTGGATTTGAGCTCAGCAGTGCTCATTTGCATGCCTCGCAGTTCAGCTAAGCAGGAGTGTGTGTCTAATGCTGCTAAGCTTTGTTTAGCTGTGGGGTGCGTGTTTCAGCTAGTTTAAACTATACTGAGTGTGCCCATGCATAAGGGTGTGTCCAGACTACTGAGCAGTGTTTATACTAGCGGCGCAGGTTTTCCCTAACCTGGAAAAAACAATCATGCATAAAGTACTGTTAAACCCTGTTCCACAAACACTGGGCCATTCAAGCCCCTCATTGATATACCTGATAGGTGGAATGCATCATAGTTAGCCAATCATACAGGCTGCATCTGTAGCACACCACTATAAAGTATGCATGCACCCTACATTCTGATTTTTCACACATACTCTGCAACATTGGAGTACACACTTGGGAATTTTAACTGAAAGAATGCTAGGGGGTGCTGCTGCTGTGCTACATCTGTGTGTGCTAGAAGATGAGGGCAGTGCTGATGGTTCTGCTAACAATAGGCCTAGACTAAGAAGGAGAAGAGTGTTCAGGCCCAGGGCAACCTTCCAGGGGCTACATGAGCTGGAGACTGTAGAGTGCTACAGGGTGGACAGGGGCATACTACAAGAACTCACAGAGCTTTGCTGCCCAAAACTCAGACCTAGAGCCAACAGAGGAGAACCCATTCCAGTGGAAATAAAGGTATGTGTAGCCATTAGAATATTAGCTACAGGTACTTTTCAAAGCCCAACCGGTGACATAATGGGGGTCTCACAGGCATCTGCATCCAGGGTACTCCACCAGTTCCTGGATGACTTGCAAACACATGCCATTGAGCATATTTATTTACCCCACGCCCCTGATAAAGGGCCAGCAGTATGCATCTCTTCCACTGTGTAGCACACTACCCTGAGGTTCTGGATGCTATAGACTGCACTCATGTACACATCAAAGCACCACCTAGTGAGGAAGGTAGAGTCTATGTCAACCGCAAGGGATATCATTCAATCAACTGCCAGGTTGTGTACAATGCCCAGGGCATTATCATGAGTGTGTGTGTGCCGACAGCCGTGATAGCTAACACAACTCCTATATCTGTCATGCATTACAGCTGTGCCAGACATTTTGCCAGGGGGAACATCCTGTATGGCCATCTAATGGGGTCGATGGCACCCATCAGAAATGGACACACACCTACCGAAGAATGCCATAATGCAGCACATATACAAATTAGGAACATCATAGAACATGTGTCTGGGATGCTCAAGTCATGGTTCCTGTGTCTCACTATATCAGATGGAGCCCAACAGTACTTTCCAGCAACATATGCACAGATGTTCATTGTATGTGCAATGCTACACAGTATGATCCTATGGAAATAGCTGCAGCAGGACCATCACAGGGAAGGGACACACAGCCCTGCAATAGTGCCTAGGTCGCCACAGGCACAGGGGGACTCGGAGGAGGAACCCACTCAGCCTGTCCCTGTAGGCAGATGTAGGTGTGCCCAGTATGCTCTGACCTTGGCAAAGAGGCAACACATAGCACATGCACTGAGAACCTAGGGTCCTAGGGACTGAAACCTTACTCCTACTCGCATACATAGTAAAAAGGATGCCAGCCACACCAAGCAACCTCTACCTTACCATGAATTGGCTGTGTACTGTGTGCATCAGACAGATTCAGTCCTGAAACACCGCCTCTCAACTGCTGCTTCCACAAGGTAAGTCACTGTCCTTTACTACAAATGTATGGGGTACTAGACTATGGTAACATATGGAGTAACCTGCTGCATGTATGTAAGGCAAGAGAGTGGGTTGATGGGCTACTTGCAGAAAACTAACAGCTTCTTGGGACAACAGGTACTCTGTACAATACTGGGTACCTCATAATATACATGAGGTCACAGGGCTGGAAAACCCACTGCAGTATGCAAGGGGAAAGACAAATAGTGGGGTCATAGGACAGATGCAACACTGTCAATGCCAGAGTCCACTACCCTATTCACACAAGTGTTCCCATACAACTGTAGTAACAGTTATATGTTTGCAAGGATACAGTATATCTGCAGACCACACAATCCCAGGGCGGTCACAAAGAACCTGCCCAAATGTCCCATTTTACAATAAACACAGGGATCACAGTAGGGCTCACACATGTATGTCTGTCAGTCTGCCTGATGTTGATAGTGTGTGGAATTAAACCTCACCTTCTGGTGGCTCACTAGGCTAAGTACATTAGCATGGTTAGTGGTGTTAATGGTTCAAAGCTGGCTGCACCCACAATGTTTGCATATGAGGTACTCCTATGGTAGGAGTGCTACAGACTGTCAATATGCCTCAATCTGTTCATACAAGAAAGCTGGACAAAGGCAAATACAATGGGTGGCAGAGGGTCAAACAAGCAGACATTATACATGTGATCTGAGTAACCTAGTATGTAGCTGGTATAACAAAAGGTTGCAACAGGTCAGATTAGCAGCAGGATGTAAAGGCTATCACTTAACTGTGTCAGTACATTTCTGTGGGCTCCATGTATTGGTACATTACTGGGTAACCACAACTGTATGAGGAACAGACGAGACATATGGAGTGAAATACTGGACATCCTGCAGAAACATGTATGGTAAAAGGTATGTGGACTGTACCCTGAGTCTGCTGTTACAGCATGTACCCCAGTCACATCATACCCACAATCACTTACAGCAGGAAATCTGCACAAATACATGAACAGTGGTGGCAGAGAAGCCCAAATACAAGGGGAAGGATTAACTACTGGCCAGATAAATGTACAAAGTGCAGAAAATAACAGACAGTGCCTTAACATGGGTTTGCTGATGTGTATGGAGTCAGTAACTCAAATGTTTGTCAGCATGTCCTAATACCAACCTATAGCAGTCTACCAATAATGTAACAGAAATCAACAATCCTATGTACAATGTAACATACATATGCAGCAGTCCATACATTTTATTACAATCATCATATTTGATAAGTATGAAACATATATTATGTTCAGCACACAGTCAGGGAATGCCTTAGACAACATTTCAAAGAGTTGACTGTTGAATCAGGTGCAGCAGCCAGTTGGTTGCAGCACACAAAATCCCAGACAGGAGTACAGGTAGGTCTGGCCTGGAGTCACCTTGTAAGCATTGACAGTCACAATGGGCATGCTCCTACACTTAGCTAACTTGAGCCCATGTCTGATGCTTCTTTTGGCTCAAGAAATGATATATGAAAATATGTGTTTGCATACAGGCAGCTATGTATACGTATCTGTCTCTCCCTATCACCTCACACATGATTAACCAAACTATCAGTTTGTGGCACAGATATATATATATATATCATATATATATATATATATATATATATATATATATATATATATATATATATATATATATATATATATATAATCCAAAAGTACCCAACAACAGAGGAGATGTTGACAGAATAAAACGCTGCTTCCAAGCGTAAATATCACGTAGGAAACAAAGTGCGTTCAGTAGCCAATTATGCAGTGGTAGATTTCCAACATCCAACTACCGATAAACCTCGTAAATGAAAATAAAAGGCACAGTTCATAAAAAACTGGACTTTATTTCGTAAGCGCTTTCACGGACGTATCCGCTTCATCAGACGTTATAACAACAGGAAATGGCATCATCAACAGTTATATAGAATATCCTGCTAAAAATTTAAAGTGATAGCCTTATGCAAAATTTAAAAATGTATATGGCATCATCAACATTTATAAAGAATATCTTGCTAAAAATTGTAAGTGATGGCCTTATACAAAGTTTATATGACACAAGATAAAAACGCCTATTATATATTAGAATATATATGAATATATATGAACATAATGTATAGTGCATCAGATGTATACAATCAAGTTGAATTAAAACTATCTATTGCATCCAATCATGGAAGTACTTTATACATAACCATCCAGGTTTATAACAACAAAAATTAAAATTAAATATATTGTAGATAGGCTAATTAATACTTGACTAAAAAATTTTTCATGGTTCTTCATAAACCAATATATAACTATGTATCTAAATACAGCACATAAGTATATAGAGTATAGAAGAATAACGTCATGATGTCATATTAAAGGTGAAATGGTGTATGTGATGTTGTGATGTTAACTATAATGGCCTTGCTTTCAAGATCGGTTTCAAAGAAACCGATTCATTTAGGCCTCTGCCTCTGTGTGCACCCAAGCGGAGTATCCAGCGGATCTCTGCTTCCTCTGTTAAATTAATAATGTCACCACCTCTGATGTTTATGGGTTGGACGTGGAGAACTTGAAAAGTAAAATAATGTTCATTACCTTCTGTCAAAATGTGCTTGGAAATGGCACTACTATTTTCACCCCTAGCTAAGCAATATAAGTGGTCACGTATCCTTTCTCTAAGTGATCTGTTGGTTTTTCCAACATAAAATTTAAAACAAACTTAACAACAAGCAACATAAACTACGTTCCGTGTTTCACATGAAGCATGACATCTAATCTCCCAAAGTCTCCCATTGTTCGAATTTCTAAAATATTTAGATTCATCTATGTGTGGACACTGCATACATTTTCCACACTTAGTAGTACCATTATTCAGTACAGATAGATTAGAATCTCTGTTGGTCATTAAATTAGGAAAACATAGCTGTTGCTTGAGAGTTTTTAAGTTCTTATAGGTATATGTGGGACAATTCCCAACAATCTCCTTCACTTTTTCATCTGTCATTAATATACCCCTTCTGTTCCTTTTCCCATTCGAACGGGAAGGAAACGCTCATTAGAGCAGGACTTTCAGAGAGGAGCCAAGCGAAAAGAACCTTTGAAAGAGAACCAGAATTACCAACACAAGAAAAACTGGTCGCAGTTTCACTAGTACGGAATATATCTCAATATAATCTATCTGATGATGAGATTTCTGTTTTGAACAAGGGTATGGGTTTTATACCCTCCACCAATATAGATATCTGTGATGCCCTCACAGCTGTGAGGCTTTTTGTCCGCAATATTGGTCTGAAACTTTTGTTCAAAGACACTAACATCATGAATAATACTTTCAAGAAAAAGAGTACTTTTAGTCCACATGTACAACCTACCTTGGAAGTGTTTCTAAAGGCAGTAGAAAATGATTTATATACTGGCTCTAATGACTATAGTTTTTTAACCAATGACAATTTCTCAACACATGAGCGTAGAGCTTTGACTGACCTTAAGAATAATGACCTTATCATAGTTCGACCTGCTGACAAGGGTGGTCAGATTATTGTTATGGACCGTATGTTTTACGTTGAATCCATGATATCTATGTTGACTACTGATGCTTACTCATTAATATCATTTGATTGTGTTAATGACATCAAACATAGTATATCTACTATGCTTGAAGAATGTAGATCTTTAAATCTGATAATGCTTGAGTTATTTAATTATTTCAAAGTAGATTTTCCCTTGATACCTAGGATAAATGGACTCCCTAAAATTCATAAAAATGACAAAACACCACCTTTTAGGCCGATTGTTGCTGGTTCAGGTTGGCTCACTGAGCCAATTTCAATCTACCTTGATTCTAAGCTGAAGGTAGTATTAGGTAGCTATGATTATATATTGAGTGATACAGGGAAATTCTTAACTGATTTGTATTATGCTGTCAGTACACTGGACGACATCCATGGTATTACTTTAGTAACCATGGATGTAGTGTCGTTATTTACGTGTATCCCCAACAACGAAGGGATTCAATCAGTTAAAACTTTATTAACTGAACATTTCACTCAAACAGAAGTAGATTTTCTTTGTCTTTTACTGGAAACAGTATTAGAGAATAACATCTTTATTTTCCAGAATAAGTGCTATAAACAAACATGTGGCGTGGCTATGGGTACAAGCTGCGCAAATTCATATGCAAATCTCGTCATGGTTGTCAGGGAGAAGGAGGTCTTATTAGATCATCCACTAATTGCCTTTTATAGACGATTCGTGGACGACCTCTTTCTCCTATGGAAGGGCACTAGGGCTGAGTTACAAAGATTTTTGAAAGACATCAATGATATGGAAGGCTTCTTAAAGTTTACAATGGAAGCCTCCAATACATCCATAAATTTTCTGGATGTGAATGCCTATTTTAATAATGATGGTCTTTGCACTAGGCTCTATAGAAAAGAATGCTATAAACCAAGTTTTTTGCATAGAGATAGTATGCACCCCCAAAGAACATTTCATAA